>NC_066509.1:36437010-36444510 GCF_024679095.1 Eriocheir sinensis
CAAAATGTGTGAGTTTATGCTTGTCTGTGTTGAAAGACATTTGCCGCTTTTTAGACCATTGAATAATCTGGTCAGGTAGGAGGAGGAGGAAGAGAAGGAGGAGGAGGCGATAGATAGAGATATATAACGAGTGAGATGACCATTCTGTGTGTGTGTGTGTGTGTGTGTGTGTGTGTGTGTGTGTGTGTGTAAAGAAAAAGTATGAAGACGCAAAAGACAGTAAAATAAAACAGGACTTGGCATGAAAAAATAAGTGGAGAAAACATCTAAGAGGAAAGAATGTATTAAGGAAGGAACGAAAGGGAAAAAAAGGAGCATTAAAGGAAGGAGGAAGCGGAGAAAGGTAAAATTCAAAGTTGTTTTTTAAATGTTTGAATGGAAGTCAGACGAATGAATAGAGAGGAAGGAGGGAGGGAAGAAAGGAGAGAAAAATAGGAGGTGCAACAGAGGGAAGGAGGGAGGAGGGAGGGAAGACGTATGCAAAGGAGGGAAGATGAATGAGGGAAATGAGGCGGAGAAAGAGAATACTTGAGGAGTGAGGGAAGGAAGGGGGAAAAGGCTGGCAAAGGAAGAAAGAACATAAGAACATAAGAACATAAGAACGCAGGAGTCTGCAAGAGGCCGGTAGGCCTGTACGAGGCAGCTCCTTTGACCCTAAGCTCCCGTGTATCTAACCCCACCTATTATCGCTGTCCATGAATTTATCTAGTCTATTTTTGAATGTGACAATTGTATTGGCACTCACCACATGACTGCTAAGCCTATTCCACTCATCCACCACCCTGTTAGTAAACCAATTTTTGCCTATGTCCCTGTTGAATCTGAATTTATCCAGTTTAAACCTGTTACTTCGTGTCCTACCCGGTTCTCTTACCAACAAAACCTTATGAATGTCTCCTTATTAAAGCCCTTCATCCATTTATAAACCTCGATCATGTCTCCACGCACCTTCGCCTTTCTAGAATGCAAGTTTAACTGTTTGAGTCTTTCCTCGTATGGCAAGTTTCTCAACCCCTGAATCATCTTAGTCATCCTCCTCTGCACCGATTCTAACATTTTGATATCCATTCTATAGTAGGGTGACCAGAACTGAACCGCATAGTCAAGATGAGGTCTAACTAATGCTAAATATAGTTTGAGGAAGACTTCGGGGCTTCTGTTGCTTACGCTCCTTGAAATAAATCAGTACCCTATTAGCTCGATTTCTAGCTTGAATGCATTGTGCCCTTGGACGGAGATCAGAGCTCACTAAGACCCCTAAAATCCTCTCGCACCCAGACCTACTTATGAGAGTGTCATTTAAGCAATAGTTATGTGAGGGGTTGTTCCTACCTACACTCAGAATACTGCACTTCCCTACATTGAACTCCATCTGCCATTTATCCGCCCAGTCATATAATCTGTTGAGTTCACCTTGGAGAATACTAGCGTCCTGATCCGACTCAATTACTCTACCGATCTTCGTATCATCTGCAAATTTACTAACATCACTACTAATTCCTGTGTCTAAGTCATTGATATAAATAATAAACAAAAGTGGACCTAATACCGAACCTTGTGGGACCCCACTCGTAACACATCCCCAGTCAGATCTTTTACCATTGATTTGCACTCTTTGCTTCCTATTGCTAAGCCACGCCTTGACCCAGTTCAAAACTTTACCCTCTACTCCGTGAGCCTGTAATTTAAGCAACAGTCGTTGGTGAGGAACTTTGTCAAACGCTTTACTAAAATCAAGATAGATTACATCATAATTTTCATCTCTGTCAACCGCCTCAAATACTTTATTGTAGAAGGACAAGAGATTGGTGAGGCATGACCTACCTTTTGTGAACCCATGCTGCGAGTCGTGAATTAAGCTATGTTTCTCTAAATGCTCCCGAATGTTCCTGGCTATTATGGACTCCAGCATCTTCCCTATAACCGATGTTAAGCTAATTGGGCGATAGTTTGAAGCAACTGACCTGTCCCCCTTTTTGAAAATCGGCGTCACATTAGCTACTTTCCATAGGCTCGGCACATAGCCAGGAGAGAGATAAATAGAAAATGGAGGAAAGACGGAGACGGAGGTGAGAGTAGTATAAAACAGGGTGAGAAGAAGATACGGAAGGAGAAAATAAGTACAGAAATGAAAGAAAGTGAGAGAATATGGAGAAAGGAGAGAGACGGAGGGATGAAGGGGGCACTCTCTCCGTCTGTCTCCCCTTTTCTTCCCTTCTTATCTCTCCATCCTTCACCTTTGTTTTTTTTTCCTCTCTATCTCCCCTTTTCGCTCTTCCTCTCTCTCGCTTCCTCTTCATCTCCCTTTTTTCTCCACAGTTTCCTTCTCTCAAATCCTTGTTTTCCTCCAACCCTTCTCTCTATCTCCCTTCCTCTCATTGTTTTTTTTCCTTATTGCCATCTCCACTTTCCTCTTCTCTCTTCCTCTTCTCCCTCCTTACATCCTTCATTTACTCTCCTCTTTCTCCTCATAATACAAATTTTAGCTAATGTTATTTTTTTTCCTTTCGTTCTTCCCTGTTTCTTTTCTTCCTTTTTCTTCCATTTTCTTTATTTTCATACATCATTTTTATCTTTCCTGTTATTTTGTTTTTCTTTCCATAATTTCTTCTCGCTTTTTTTTCTTCAGTTCCTCTTTTTTTGTGTGTGTGTGAGCTCCTTCTTTCTCTTCTTTATTCTCCTCTCTCCCTCTCTTCCTTCTCTCCCTCCCTTAATCTCCCTTTCTTTGTTCTAACATCTTTTTTTTCCCTCTTCAACCTCCACATCCCCTTCCATCCAATCCTTTCCTCTCTCTTAACCTCTCCTCTTCTCTCCACCCTTCTCCTCCAATGTTTTCTCTTCCTTGATACTGACCCACCTGGTTTTCCTCCTCTTTTTTTTTCCTTCCTCCTTTTTCTCCTCCCCCTCGGAGTGGAAAAAAATGGGCGGCTTTTCCGAACCCCTACGCCCCTGTCCACCCAGCAGTGAATGGGTACCAGGTATTAATCGGGGGTTGTGCCCCGTCTCCTGGGGTCTGTTACCTTCTCCTATAATTCCTTCCCCTCCTGTCTCTCTCCGGCATATGACCACAGATGTTGCGCCGACTAGACGAAACTTTCCAAACTTTACTTCTCCTCCTCCTCCTCCTCCTCCTAGCTCCATTTGCCTTCCCCATTAGCCCATGAAATGTAACCAGCCCTGTCCCATCCCATCTCTCTCTCTCTCTCTCTCTCTCTCTTTTTTTTTAAACATGTTCAGTACATTAGTACATGACAGTATTATTTTTCTATGCTAAAGTTCCCCCGACCGTTGGGGAGCTATTTAAAATCTTCTGCCGATTATATTATACAATTATATACATGTTTACGGTGGGTGTAGGAGTAGCCACCTGTGGGACGCAACCTTCATCTGCTGAGTGGACAGTTGTGTCACATCCACATCAGCAGTGAGGTTGTTCCACCACACCACCGCTGCGATGGAGAAGGCACGTTGGTGGGTGCTGGAGCGGGCCATTGGCACACACACACACACTCTCTCTCTCTCTCTCTCTCTCTCTCTCTCTCTCTCTCTCTCTCTCTCTCTCTCTCTCTCTCTCTCTCTCTCTCAGCCTCCCTCCCATCCCTCCTTCCCTTCTTTCCTCCCTCTTCACCTCCCATCCTCCCTTTCCTTCATTTTAAACCCCCTCTCTCCCTCATCGCCTCCCCTTCCTCCCTCCCTTCCCTCCTCTCCCCTTCCTTCCCCTTACCCGCAGGAAGCAGTAGTAGTAGTAGTAGTAGTAGTAATAATAGTACCTTTATCATTATTATTCATATCTTGTATATGCTATTTGTTGTTAATCATTCAGATAAAAAGAAAAAGGAGGCGAAGCTCTGTAAGCTCCTTGTCTCGGCAGCTTCACACAACGCTCGTCAAAGGTCGCTGTTTAAAGGTCGTCATTTACAAAGGCTTGGGTCGGGTACTCTCAGGCGCCTCCGCCTCTTACATCAACTATTTCCATAGGCCGAAAAAGAGATTAATCGGGTTCTCATGAGTTGTTGTTTTTTCATATCCATGGTATAGATGCTTCGTCAAACTACTACCAGGGTCACGAACTACCCCTGGAGGTGCCCACAGCTTCTGCGAAAGCCTTGCTAAGTGTGTGTTTGGCCGCCGAAATGTTTGGCGAAACAGGATCACCTTTCTCGCGTCGCGCGTAAGCACTGGGGCTCGAATCTCCTCACCTCGGTTCTTTACATCCCCGTGTTGATGAGGTTCTCGCCACAAATATTTATTATGTAGCAACGACGCGCAGGAAAACACGTGAAAGATAACAATCCAATAATTCATCGTTGAAAAGAAAATAATACAACGAAACATTGCACAGGGCAACAACATGTCCGATGAAAGAAACAGTAAATTATCGAAGAGAAAAATAATGAGACAATCTTGGTACAATAACATGTTATATGAAGAAAACGTAAATTATCATATAAAACAGTAAAGCGAGACAAACTTAGTGTGTGAATAAGTAAAAAGAAACATAGCATCAACATCCAATTATCGTAGAAGAAACAATAAAATGTTAAATTTAATACCGGAACATGTAAGAAAAGAAAATCTTACACTATATTCCCGTATATTTTAAGTTATAGACCCAGTAAGTGATCGTAGATTAATAAATGCATAACACTAAAACTATCGTAGAATAAAGAACCTATTAGGCTTTTAACATAATTAAACGAAACAAATAATACTATCTCATTAATCAAGGGTAATTTTCAGTACAAACACGTATAATGATATGGACAGGAACAACGCAAAAATAAAACCAATCAATCAATCAACGGAGGCATACGCCGGGGGGTGCGTCGCTACGCCCACCCTACGACGCCAGGTCCGGGGGTGTCCGTCCGGGCGAGTCTCCACGCCGGCTGTATATTATGTCTAAAAAAGATATACAAAACAGATTACATTACAAAAGACAAAACAAAAGACATTAAATGGGAAAAAAAACAATGAACCGAACCAACATACACAACAACTGAATAAAGAAACAATAACGTGACGATTCACTGTAATGGAAGGTGGCGAGGCCAACACACGAACACACATTACATAAAGACAAAACGAGCTGTTGGTAAACCCGTTAAAATTAATATAAAAAGTGATGAAAGTATAAAGAATTAACGACACCGAAATTACATAAAATGTAATAAAATAAATCTAAACAGTAATGAAGAAAAAAAATTCAAAAGTAAAACCACAACTTGCACGAAAATAGGTTAAAGAAAGTAAAACATAATGATGTAAAATTAAGAAAGCGAAATACCACAACACGAACATCAATCCATCAATTAGGAAAAAACAACAACAATATTATAAAGTGTTTGTTTACCGAATTTCAGATGTGTATTGAGCCCAACATCCATCCAGGCCACTCATTTGTCTGTCTGTTGACCTGTCTGTCTTATGCATCTCTCTCTCTCTCTCTCTCTCTCTCTCTCTCTCTCTCTCTCTCTCTCTCTCTCTCTCTCGCTCGTCCCTTCGTCCCTACTCACCTTCCATCTTCCCCAGTCCTTCTGTATAAATCCCCTCCCTCCCTCCCTCCCTCATCGCCTCCCTTCCTCCTCCCTTCCTCCCTTCTTCCCCCTTACCCGCAGGAAACACCCCAACCTTTCCCCCTTAGTCTGTTTCTAGCCTTGTGGTGTAGTGGTTAGCATAGCCGCCTCTAGAGCCGAAGACCCGGGTTCGAGTCCCGGCAAGGTCAAAATCGTGGTGTAACTTATTTTCCTATTATTATTTTTACTATTATTATTATTATTATTATTATTATTATTATTATTATTATTATTATTGTTATTATTATTATTATTATTATTATTATTATTATTATTATTATTATTATTATTATTATTATTATTATTATTATTATTATTACCATATTATTGTTATTCCATTATTATTATTGTTGTTATTATTATTAAAAATATTATTGTTGTTAATATAATTTTTTTTTTATAAGTATCTTAAATTTCTTTTATATATTATTCATTATCAATTATTTAGAGAAAGAAAAAAGAAACGAAGATGTACCCGCCGAAATGTTTGGCAGGACAGGACCACCTTTCCCGCGTCACGCGGATAGTGAGCCATTAGTTTATCGCCGAAAAAAAAAGAAGTACATCGAAGCATTGCACAGTAAATTATATCGTTGGAAAATAATGACTGCGAGACAATCTTAATACAAGAACATGTTATATGAAGAGAAACGTAAATAAAAGTAAAGTACCTTAGAAAAAAAGTAATCCGAGACATTCTTAGTACAAGAAAATGTTTTATAGAGAGAACGTAAAATACAGTTATTTATCATATAAAACAGCAAACGAGACAAACTTAGTGCGGGAATATGTAAGAAGAAAATGTAAAAACGACATTTAATAACCATGTAAAAACAGTAAAACGCTAAATTTAATACGTGAATTTGTAAGAAAAAATCTTACAGTAAACTACCGTAGAGTTTATAAGAAACACCGGTAAATGACCGTATATTAAAAAAAATGTATGACACTAAAACTATCGGAGAATAAAGGAAAAATCAGGCTATTAAAACAGTAGAGCGAAACAGAAGTAATACTAACTCATTAATCAAGGGTAACGTTTTACGCAAACACGTATAACGATACATCCTGAAAAAAAATATTATAAAATGTTTGTTAACCAAATTTCAAATGTGTTGTCAGGACCAACATATATCTACTCGTTTGTCTATGTTTAACAATCTATTGTATGCATCTCTCTCTCTCTCTCTCTCTCTCTCTCTCTCTCTCTCTCTCTCTCTCTCTCTCTCTCTCAGCCTCCCTTCCATCCATTCTTTTCGTTCTTCCCTCCTTCCCTCCGTTCCTTCCTTCCTCTCTCCCAGCTTCCATCTTCCCCATCCTTCAGTTTTAAATCCCCTCCCTCCCTCATCGCCTCCCCTTCCTCCCTCCCTCCCTTCCCTTCTCTCCCCTTACCCGCAGGAAACACCCCAACCTTTTCCCCTTAGCCTGTCTCTGGCTTTGTGGTGTAGTGGTTAGCATGGACGCCTCTAGAGCGGAAGACCCGGAGTAGTTATAATATTGCCATACTGGCTTGTTTTGGCGGGGCAATGGCGCGTGGGGCGGGGCGGAATAATCAGCCGTAGTGGCAAGCTATTATATCGGCTTGTTTTGGCGGGGCAAGGAGCGTGGGGCGAACGGAACAACACGTGGGGCGGAGGGCGGAAGGACATCCGTAGTATCCTGCGCCATACCGGCTTGTTTTGGCGGGGCAAGGGAGCGTGGGGCGGGGCGGAAAAACACGTGGGTGGGGGGGCGGAAGGACATCCGTAGTATCCTGCGCCATAGCGGCTTGTTTTGGCGGGGCAATGGCGCGTGGGGCGGGGCGGAAAAACAGCCGTAGTGGCAGGCTGTCATACCGGCTTGTTTTGGCGGGGCAAGGGAGCGTGGGGCGGAGGCGGAAAGACTTCCGTAGTATCCTATGTCATAGCGGCTTGTTTTGGCGGGT
>NC_066509.1:36449510-36590288 GCF_024679095.1 Eriocheir sinensis
CTCTCTAGGAAAGGAAATGGGAGGTTTTCAACAGTTATCCCTCTCCTTTTACTCGGCGGAAAACACATGACACTCATCAAAGATTTGGAAAGCTATTACAAGAAACTGACTAGACGTCCCATGAAATCAGATCAACAATTTTGCACCATATGTTTCAGCAGTCTCCCACGTACAGTGAACTTGCGCGATCACCATTGTCAGTGCAACTTTACCCAAACACTGCTTTTCCCTGATAATCATGAAAAGATAACTTTCCGAAATTTCGCATATTCATACTCTCCTTCCCATACGTGTTTCTTTGATTTTGAAACATATTCAACACCGCGTGAGAAGGGCTGTGTTATAGCAGAACAAAAAGCCTTAGGTTATGCCTATCTCATTGTTGACAGACAAGGCAATGTAGTAAAAAAGGACAGTTATATAGGAATCGATGCTGTTAATCATTTCATAACTAACCTCTCGGATGTCTGGCGTCGTATCAAAGTCACGACGGTAACGTACCCCATACATATGACCGACGTGGACGAAGTCCGTTTTCAGAGACAGAATCAATGCGAACTTTGTTTCCAGTCTTTTGATGAGAAACATCCACCCCACAGACATCATGATCACAGTCTCCTCGTCATAATTACTTAGCAGCATATTGTTCGCGCTGTAACTTGCAGTGCAGAGATATGAGACGTTATCTTATCACCTTGGCTCACAATATGAGTTTTGATGTCTCTGTCATCTTGAAAGAGTTCAATGAACCGGAGAGTGTCGTTAGTATTATATCTAAATCGAGTACACAGTTGTTTAGAGTGAGAATTGGTGACCTACAGTTCCAAGACACATTAAGTGTTATGGGAGACAGTTTGAAGAAGTTGGTAGAGAGTCACGTAGCAGCCGGTTACAGCACCGTTACGCGCATGAGATGGTTAGTTATCTCCCCAGGACGTGAGAACTCGCGTGTGCACACAAAACAGTTTTGTGTTATGAATACATCAACAAATTAGAACGGTTGAAAGAGCTGCGATTGCCACCTCGTGAAGCTTTTCGCGATTCCTGAAACAGAAAGACTTATCCCCAGAGGAGTATGAGCACGCCCAACGCATCTTTAACAGCACCTCCTGTCGGACTTTAGGTGATTACGTCAAACTGTACTGTGAGATCGACGTTGGTTTATTAGCTGATGTCTATATGAAATACAGGTCATCAATGCATGAAATATATGGTCTAGACGTGGTGCATTATGTATCGCTGTCGTCTTATGCTTACGACGCCTTTTAAAATCAACGGACATCAGCCTTGACCCACCCCACAGTCCTGAAATGTATCACCTCGTCAAAAGAAATATTCGAGGAGGGTTTGTAACCTGTGTTCGACCATTCATGAGAAGCAGTCACGCGGGAAATGGAGGACCTGGGACGTATATATTTTATTTAGATTTTAATTCTTTGTATGCAACAGTAATGTGCTCGCCCTTACCGGTGGGGGATATCAGGAGACTCAGTTCTGGGGAGATGGATGTCTTTTTAGAGACTGGGATTGCGAATCATGCAACAGATGGCGACACGGGCTACTGGCTTCATCTCGACACTCTCAATGTATCCGCCGATGTAGCTCGTGCCACAGATGAGTTTCCCCTATGTCTCACCCACATGAATATCACAGAAGACATGCTCTCTCCTCACAGTCAGCGATTATTAGAAGCGGAGGGACGCAAGCTTATCAAGAAAAACAGAAAATTAGTAGCATCTCACCTCGGATTGAAAGATCATTTAATCAGTCTAGACTTACTCCAGCTGTTGATGTCTCTGGGTCTCGAAATTCAATGCATTCACGGGATATATAGCTACCGTCAGTCACGCTACCTTAAGCCTTTTATAGAAAGAAATGTTACCAGCGGAGTCTGGAAACGTGTAAAATTCGGAGTCGCATTTTCAAAATGATGTCAAACGCAGTTTACGGTCGTACACTGCTTTCAGAGGTAAGGTATGGAGTACAGCAGAAGTATGTCACTAAAAGAACACCTTTTTGAAATGCGTAGCTAACCCATCCTTTAAAGGTGTTTATCCCCTGGGTGATGAAAGGGTAATCTGCATGAACAAGAAAAAGACTATACGGATAAGACAGCCTAATTATGTAGGTTTTCAAATATTGGAGATGGCGAAGAAGAAGATGTACTCATTTGGTACAACGTGATCAAGAAACACTACGGTGACCGCGCCAAATTGGCGTACGAAGACACAGACAGTTTCATATTCAGCTTAGAAATCCATAAGAATCTAAATGACGAGTTGAAAAACGGTAAGCTTGCGGAGTACCTGGATACTAGCAACTTCCATCATGATCATCCCTGTTTCAACGGGGAAAGAAAAGGAAAATTAGGACTTTTAAAGTCAGAGACTGGAGCTCAACTCATCAAGGAAGTTGTGATCCTGAAACCTAAGATGTACTCCGTGTTTATGGAAGACGAGAGTTATATAACCCGATGTAAAGGTATACCCGGATGTCACCAAAGACAATTAACACATAAATCTTTCAAAGACGTTCTGAATGGCGAGGCTGCCAGACGTGTGGAGTGTTATAACATTAGGAATATCAAAGGACAAATATCTACAACACGGATAAAAAAGAAAACCCTGTCAAGGTTTGATGATAAACGTTATTACGTCAATCAAAACGTCACTCGTGCGTACTACCACCCCAATAATGAGCAAGTGACAGAAGAAGAAGAAGAAGAAGAAGAAGAAGAAGAAGAAGAAGAAGAAGAAGAAGAAGAAGAGGAGGAGGAGGAGGAGGAGGAGGAGGAGGAGGAGGAGGAGGAGGATGAGGTAGGTCGGGTGAACACAGCATTATGGCGAGAGAGAGAGAAATTATCGGATCTGTATTTTACTGCAGAAACACTTCACACTCAACCGCACAATGCAAAGAGACAACGCACTAATACTATGAATTAATATTAAGAGACGTGCAATAGAAGAGGTGTCATTCCAATGCAGCAAACCAAACACGAACCTATGACGTGATCATTGGGAAAACGGTTGGAAGAGGAACAGCTGTGAATGTACACAAGTGTCATCTACATGATCAGGGGGAGGGGGATGGGGTAGGTGTTATCGATTTAACCGTTGGACGGTTAGAGAAGGGACAGATGCAAAGCAACTCCTGTTAATAATAAGTATGTATGTATGTATGTATGTATTGTTATATACAATAAATTACTGTAATTTGTTAAGGTTGTTTTAGTATACCTCAATAACAGTCATGGATAAGACGTTCCGCGAAGAGAGTCTGAACTTATTTAGACATCCAGCACGAATTATTATTGCCGGATATACAAATTCTGGAAAAACGCATCTGTGCACTAAAATTGTTGAGAAGTATCATGAGGTGTTTAGTAGAATAATAATATGTGGTGTTACTTCACATCCACTGCAAAATAATGGCAGTATTAAAGACAAACTCGAGTTACACAAAGATATTATCGACCCCGCCGATGAAATCACTCCATATACAGACCCCCAGGCACACAGTCTTTTGATATTAGACGATAATTTTCTATCCTCAGCCAATTCTCTGGCGGTTGTAAACAGTTTTATCAAGGGAAGACATCAAAATCTTTCTGTTATATTTATTGTCCAAAATATTTTCTTCCAAGGCAAGTTCGCTTGAAGTATTGGCTTAAATACTTCCCACTATATTCTCATGAAAAACAGAGATATCCACCAGGTGCAGTGTTTAGGAAGACAGATCTTTGGACGAGAACGTGCAAAAGCTTTTGTGGAAATTTATAAAAATACTGTTCTGAAACAAACCCACGGTTATCTTCTATGTGACTTGGCACCACACACACCTGAAGAACTACAGCTGCGTACCAATATCGTAAACGAGGGACTGTGTGAAAAAGTCTTCCTGTTATGAATACTACTGACATATTGAATGATATTTATCACGATGTTAATAACCCAGCCGGTTTAGGGGGAGTACGTCAGTTGTACAAGGAGGCGAGGAAACGTAAGAAGAACATAACATTGCGTGATGTCAAAGATTTTCTTCAGCAAAGTCGTACATACACTCCATAAACCGACGAGAAAACGCTTCCCCGTCGAAAAATTCTCGCCCCAAAACCCCGAGTCATCATGACATGTGACCTAGGAGACTTTCCGCCCTCCAAAAAATTTAATAGAGGTTTCAAATATATATTATTCTGTTTGGATGTCTTTAGCAGGTATTTACAAGTGGCACCTCTTACCAGTAAATCAGGACAAAGTACACTGTCTGCGTTACAGTCCATTTTAGAGACAGAAGAATCTAAAGGTACAAGTCGCCTCTTTACAGATTTAGGAACCGAATTTTATAACAGACGAGTGAAGGACTATTTATCGTCGAAACGCGTGTTGTTATACTCAAATTATTCACGCGAAACGAAAGCATCTCTGGCTGAGCGGGTTATCCGTACCATTAAAACCAAGATTTATAAGTATTTAACTTTACACAATACGCTAACGTACATTCATATCCTCCGTCCCTGGTGAATGCATACAATCGCACACCCCATACCGGTTTAGGCTTGCAACAAACCCCGAAACAGGTACATGAAATACGTAACCTGTCTCAAATCAAAGCACAGTTTAAACGCATGTATTTAAACCGTCCCACTATAAAGAATCGCGTCAGTTCTGATTTGACGGTGGGAGACATAGTACGTCTACAATCGGTCTCACGAACGCAGTTCAAATTTAATAAGGCTTACACCGTCAACAATACGGAGGAGTTATTTAAAATCACCCGTATTGATACATCCCAAACAGTTCCTACGTATTATTTAAAGGATTTGGAGGGCGAAGAAGTAAAAGGTGCATTTTACCGGGATGAACTCATTAAGTCTTCCTTACCGGAAACTTATCAAGTTGATATTCTGAAGACTAGGACTTATCGAGGAAAGAAACAATACAGGGTACATTGGAGGGGTTATCCTAGTAAATTCGACAGTTGGATAGATGCTTCTGCTTTGCTAAGGTATGACGCAAGAACCCCTTATTCTGCAGCATAAAGACCTGATTTTTCTACTCAGTCAGTTATCCCCCAAACTGAGAAAGGATCTGATAAAAGGACTGAAAAAGAAGGAAATTGAATGCATATCTGAAATTTTCTCTAATTTTTTAAAAAAGCGACTGACGGATAAGACTAACGTAATAAACAAATTGAAGAAATTTAGGAAAGACATTCGTGCAGTGGCCTTAAAAAAGACTCCCGTCTTTAAAAAAAAAGCAATCTTACTCTCAGGCGGTGGCTGAGTCGTCAAAGTAACGGCCTCGTGTTCAGGAGGACGCGAGTTCAATCCCCGCCCGGTGCCACCAAGCTGGGATTTTTCAGCCGCCGCCGAGTGGCTTAAAACTACCCACATGCTGTCCAGAAGACCACCTATCAACCCGGGCTCTAGATTCTAGGATCAAAAATGAGCTCTGGGAGGGCAGCATGAGCCAATGCAAGATGGCGCCACTATAAACACTCGCCTGCGCCAGAACGGGCTGGGCCGACCATCAGGACCCACCGGAATGAAGCCTTGGACCGACCATCAGGATCCACCGGGAAGAAGCCTACCGGCGCAATAGGCAGCAATGTAAAAAAAAAAAAAAAAAAAAAAAAAAAGAGGGGGTAGTATTTTGATGACTCTTCTACCACTTGTTACGTCGGTGATTTCAGGTTTACTGCCAAAATGAAAGAATATTGCCTTGTTCCAGTGTCCATCGCTGAAAAATACATGTAAAATACGAACGCTACCGCCCCCGCCGCCGTTTCTACCGCTCCCGCTCCCGCTGTTGTCACTACTCCATCCGTACCCCCGCGTCTAAGTCACAGATCTTCTTTACCTTCGCGTACAAATCCACCGCTAGACGACTTGATTCGTGTTGCGGTGAATCCCGCTTATCGGGAATATGGAGTATCGCTCATGAAGTTACTGGATGGAAAACCTAATATAGCCTGGGATGAAAAGGGTAATTTTTTACCGCCCTTTTCCGGTCTGAATATTATACATTTGATTAATAACCTGGGCAATCCCAAAGGTAAATTCTCGAGTGAGGAGCAGTCTTTGCTTTCCATGCTCTTTCGCCTCACTCAACTATCTCCTGATGCCATAAGAAATGTCAGACAAAGAAAAAAGCAACTCGTTGGTGGGTCATGGCTTGCTTACTAATCATATCGGAGATCTACATCGAATACACGACAATACCGGATTACTTACATCTGTCGGGGAGAAAAGATCGATAGGGAAACCTGATTGGATAACTACATCCGTCCGCGGATGAATGGCGACATCTGTTAACCCAGGCGATGGTTTGCAGCTGTCGAGAAATAAAACGATCGTCAGTACTGTTTCCACCACAGTCGCCATGGCACTCAAAACCGTTACTGGAAAGCTCTGCGATGCCGAGTTTGCCAGTCGTAGAAATGTTTTGGTTTACGCTGTAAATGCTATTGGCTGTGACGCGTTTGGTCTCATCAAGGACTTGCATCAAGTGTATCGTCATGAAAGTGTATATAGTCGCAGGAAGCGACTGTACAACCTTTCGAGATCGATGGTAAGCACCCGAGACGAGCCAGGGACCTTGATCGTGCAAGAACCATTGGGAACGGACAAATCTCCGACTCTTATCGCCTGTGTGACGCAGTTCGGTTGGGGAGCATCGATTGAGGACAACGTCAAGGCAATGCAGGCCGCTAACAAATCGCACGACTGGCACTACGTCGAAGGCCTGAAAGAAGACACCAAGATCAATCGCCGACATCATTTCAAGACCTGCATGAAAAAGTTAGTCACGCTGGCCATGGGACATAAGGACATGGAAAAAATTATTATTGCCGAAGGAATGGGTTGCCGTGGAAAATTGGATGAGGAGTGGCGTGAATACTATCTGCCTGCAATAGAGACGCTCGCTACCAGACTGGAACCTTTGGCATTCAAACTGTTCTTGTTTGTACACTCGAATAAAAGTACTCCGAATATTGTGTATATATGTCATCCTGTGTTAGTTTACGAATCAGTTACTAGCTAGCCATGGCGGGAGATGAACATTATATATATTTGACTAATTTAGGGAACAGGGATATTTTTCCGGATAATAGACCCCATCAATTTGTAAATAGACTTAACCCTCCTTTACTCCTTGACCCAAATAAGGATTATGAAATAGCCATGGTGAACTGCTTGTATCCTAAAACGTTTTATAGTATACCCAAGCACGATTTTTCAGCCCGCATTGAAATTTATGCGAGTGCACACTTTCAACCCGAACATACATACTTATTGTATACCTTCGTTCCCCAGAGCAACATCTTGGCAGGTGATACCAGGTACATGATTCATGTTATCAATAGCGATCTGTCCCTTGCTCTTGCAAAGCTTCTCAAGAGTTACTATACACATTACTTTAAGGGTGAGGAATTCTTATTTAGCTATAATAAATTGTTACGGAGGACAGATCTAATTGTTCGCAAGGGTATCTGCACGAGTGATGATCACTTTTGTAAACTCAGTCTTAAATTCGGATTCCGAATGGCACAGTGTCTAGGATTTGCACATACCATGGATTATACTTTTATGAGTCCGATGATCTCAATGTCAAGAATCTTACATACATACCGCCCCTTTCCCCACGCCAAGACGGTGGGGTTGACTGCGCCTTGATCTATGCCGATTGCGTAACCCCCCCGATGTATGGCGGGCAAATGGTAAATCTATTAGATGCAGTTACCATGGAAGCTGCTGGAGGTAGAGACTTTCGCCAGCTCGTATATAAATCTCTTAATAAGACCTTCATAGATTCGATTTCCGTCAGAGTGCTCGATCAAAGGGGTAAAAGTATAACCTACGGGCGAGGAAAACCATGACCCTTTTATTGCATATTCGCCCTAAATAAGAAATAAATACGACACTTTTCGTGAAGATGGGTTATTCATTCACAGACAGTCATGAGGAGTACTTTCATTCCTCCGGGACGTCATGATTTCGATGCTCTCTTTTTAGAGAGTCATGCAAGGTGGTGGATTAGAGGATATTAGGATATTTCTCCCGCCTCCCGTTCAGCGAGGTAGAAGAGGAGGTGGAATTTTAATATACTGAGCGGTCTGGCTAAAAGCCATCCCTTTTCTCATGAGAAATGTCGCTCCCGAAGCTGTGCGTATGGGGAAAGACGTATTAGGCGATGTGTTAGATGGACGGGATATCCGTCACTCGTTAAAACCAGAGGCGTGTCGGCTCTGAAAGGCGTTGGACAAAGACTTGTCCGAGGGGAGGTAAGGAGTCCGCAAGCGTCAAAGACGAGTCCAAGGCAGGCGCGTCCGTAAGCGTAAGAAAACAAGCAAAAGAAAGACGAAACGACGGTCACGTAAAACATGTTATAAAAGTGACATATTCAACATGAAAACGTTAGTTTAACGTGGAAGATGGCGGAATACGGACTTGACGTACAGGGGTGGGACGACCACCTCTCTGCGTCAGTACGCAGCCGCCGTAAGCGAAGGGTTTCCTCGAGTGACGCGTGTGAGACCAGTAGAAAGTTCTATTGCATCTCGAAACAAACTCGATATTTTACCCGTTAATCTTTACGGTTCTAATAATGAGATTAATGATAGTTATATTGAATTTAGTATTCCAGGCGTTACTGGACAATTTCTGGATCTCAGTACACTCTCGATGAACATGAAGACGCGCGTGACCAAGGTGGACGGGTCGAAGCTTGGTGATACGGATCATGTGGTTTTTGCTAACGGCTTTAGTAATACCCTTTTAAAAATTGCACTTGCTACCTCAACGAACAGATGGTAGAATCAACGCCCTCTTTAATTATCATGCCTTTGTTAAAATGATAACGTCGATCCCCCAAGAAAAGTTAGATTCGATTGGACGTAGTTCCTTCTTTTTCCGTGATGATCAGAGTGAAAAAGGTATAGTGAACACGTATAGTGACGAGTACTTTACAGGAGCCAATAAACAAGAAAAGGAAATGATTGCCAACATAAAGCACCCGGTCTTAGTATGACAGCACCTTTGCTGTTAGATATTGCGAGTCTAGACGCGTATCTCCTCGACGGCACAGATGTGAGAATCAGGTTGGAATTAGCAAGCAAGTCGTGGATTCTAAACACATCTCAGGATGGAGATCTCTTTAAATTTGCGCTCGAATCAGTAAAACTATGGGTCGATCGCGTCGTGCCGCACGCATCAGCGTTATCGTCACTCAATACTTCACTCGCGTCGAAATCCTTGCAGTATACATACAATCGAACCCTGTATAAAACATATGTCTTAGGAATCAATCAAACGAGTTTGCTGGCCGAATTGCCGTTTGCACAAATCATTCCACAGAATCTGATAATGGTTATGGTTGACATGGATAACATGTCTGGTTCTTACAACAAGAACGGTCTTTATTTCACTCACGCGGATCTCAATCACGCTCATATCACCATTAATGGGTCAACGGCTTATAATATTCATGCTCAGTTTCCCCATCATGTCTCTCGACTCTTTTATTCGACGCTAGAAGGACTTGGCTTGGAAACAACTAACAATCTTACTCTCCCGGCTTTTGCAGCGGGTCGAACCTTATGCGCTTTTAATTTCGTCACAGAAGACGTGGAAAATGGGATTCCCCTCGATAAAAATGGAAACATGCGTATCTCTTTAACTTTTAATAAAGGACACAACAGAAATCTCGTCATTATATTCTTCGCCGACACGACAGGCATAATTGAAATTGACGCGCATCGTCAAGTAACGTGTCAGGTTCGCGCGTAAAATAAAATGAATGCACTGGAAATCGAACGAGGATTAGCGGGTGTACTGGGGGATAAGATTATTTTTTTAGGTTGTCATCCTGAAAGTCATGTCGGTAAGCTGCTTGAACATGCAAAGCAGCAGCTAAAACCCATTGTCTTTATTCTGAACACTCTGAAGTGGGGAGAAGTCATGGGTCACTGGATCTCTATATACATTCATTATGAAACTCAAACACTCTTTTACTTTGACACTTATAACTTAGATCCAAGGTTGTATTCACTGTCATTACATCACTTTATACAAGTACATCCGTATATGACGGTGTATAGATTAGCATATAGATTACAGGGTCTGCAATCCCTTGTGTGTGGCATTTACACGATGTACTTTTGCTATCTCCTCAGTCATCACCCCCTTAAACGTGTCATGTATTCCCTCCATGCAACCTTTAAGAAAGGACAGCATTTCTATAATGATAAACTTATCACGCGATTGGGATACAAACTCTTTCCATTACCACAATGTGAAACAACATTCTGCTTACTTAGTAACGCAAGGCATTGTCGACGAGAGATTTGCAACGTTATCATGTAAAGCATGGTGCCATGCTAAAGAGAGGGGTAGACGCGGGAGAACACCTGGAGGTATGCTAGAGGAACAGCTGCTATCGCAACACTTGCGTGTATGGGTTGCCAATTGGTTTCCATACTGATGCATATAAACCCAGACGTCCACCACTACAACCGCACTTTACCAGCAAGTTGAAGTGTATACGCAACGTGATGGCTAAACGGTTCTCGTCAACCACGTTCGGTAAGTGACATCAGTTGCTATCTACATGGTTTGTTAAATCATCAATACCGTTTCCTCATTCTGTATTTACTCTCTTGTTTGTTTTCAGATGGTCTGGTAATCAACATTAATTATTACTGTTCTCGCAACTCACCAGATGAAAGCATGATACGAGAAAGTGTCGATGCAGACGCACCGAGCAGGGAGACTGAAGGACGTGGTGCTGTTAAACACAAGAAACGTATCATCACAGACTACAAAGCACCCCCTCCAAAGATCGGTATGTATGCATCTATATGGAATGATAACTCATCCATTTCTTTAAGGCGTTCGAGTAATTATTACTGTTCTCCAGGTGAAACCGCGAGGCGGGAAAACGCTGACGCAGAAATGCTGAGCATGGCAGCTGAAGGTTGCGAGGATGCTCCATACAGGAATCTCATCTCCCCTCCAAAGAACGACTCCAAGGTACCTCAGCCGAAATCACCGTGGATTTGACGCCTCCATCCCCTGCGGAGGAGACAAAGGATGACAAGCAGCCGTCAAAGGAAGAAAAATCTGCATTCAATCCGTCGTTTACACCCAAGATCTTACCTCCATCTCTGTTGAAAAAGAAACGAGTTGCATCCATCTAAATTGCGTGTGTTTGTATGTTATTACTAAGACGTGTTTTTCTTTTTTGCGTGGTTAAATAAAAATTATAAAATGATTCTGGTTTATTTCTGTATCCCCGTTACTTGTTAATAAACCCCTCGACGGCGACTGAAAAATCCGAGTGGTATCCTGGGGATTCGAACCCGCGTCGTCCACCACGCGGCGAATGTGAACCCAGTACGCTACCAGTTCGGTCACCGCATACCCTACACCCTACACGCTCCCTCTTAGACAGAACGAGGCATGGCGCAGCCCATGTCTCGCCGCTCCCGGACTCGTCACCTCCCACCAACCGCACCATAGCACATCCCTCGCTCCCTCCCCATAGCATGTCACTGCCGATCCCTCTCTGTCCCGCCCCACGCTCCCTTGACCCGCCAAAACAAGCCGCTATGACATAGGATACTACGGAAGTCTTTCCGCCTCCGCCCCACGCTCCCTTGCCCCGCCAAAACAAGCCGCTATGACAGCCTGCCACTACGGCTGTTTTTCCGCCCCGCCCCACGCGCCATTGCCCCGCCAAAACAAGCCGCTATGGCGCAGGATACTACGGATGTCCTTCCGCCCCCCACCCACGTGTTTTTCCGCCCCGCCCCACGCTCCCTTGCCCCGCCAAAACAAGCCGGTATGGCGCAGGATACTACGGATGTCCTTTCGCCCTCCGCCCCACGTGTTTTCCGCCCCGCCCCACGCTCCCTTGCCCCGCCAAAACAAGCCGATATAATAGCTTGCCACTACGGCTGATTATTCCGCCCCGCCCCACGCGCCATTGCCCCGCCAAAACAAGCCAGTATGGCAATATTATAACTACTACCCGGGTTCGAATCCCGGGAAGGTCAAAATCGTGGTGAAACTTTTTATATTATTATTATTATTATTATTATTATTATTATTATTATTATTATATACTATTTATTTTTCGTTAGTAATCATTTAGATAGAGAAAAGGAAACGAAGCTCTATAAGGTCCTTGTCTCGGCAGCTTCACACAACGCTCGTCAGAGGTCGCTGTTTTAAGGTCGTGGCTTTTCAAGGCTTGGCTCGGTGTCCTCAGACGCGTCCGCCTCACGTCCACTACTTCCAAAGGCCGGAAAGGAGTGTAATCGGACTCTTATGAGTGTTCTTTTTTCACGTACATGTTACAGAAGCTTCGTGAAACTACCTGCAGTGTCATCATAACCGGGATTTTTATTACTGAAGCTTTTTTTCTTTTGTTTTTGCCTCATGAGCTACTTCCCTTACTGTAAGAAACACAACCCTTGAAGGTGCCCTCAACTCCCGGGAAAGGCTCGCGAAGTGTGTCTGCCGCGGCGCCGATGTGTTTATTAACAAGACCGGATGCTCCTCCCTCCCTCCTTTCCTCCCTCCTCCTCCCTCATTCTTATTATCTATACTCTCTATCTATCCATCTATTTATCCATCTATCCTTTCTATTTTTATATATATTATTTATTCATTCATTTCTCTTCGTTTCTTCCTTCCTGCCTTCTGCCCTCTAAAGTTTCCTCCATCCTCCTCATTGTCTCTCCTTTCTCTCCTCTTTTTCTCCTTGCTCTTCCTTCCCAAACTTTCATTCTCTCTTCTCCTCATTCCTTTCCTGCTTTTCTTTTTTCTTTTACGTTTTTCGTTTTCATCTCGTTTTATCGTTTATTCTTTCGTGTCGTTTTTTTTTTATAATCAGTTTGTGTCTGCTACTTTCTTGATTTTTTTTTTTCTTTTCTGTACGTCTGGGTCACTTTGTTCTTCTTTAAGATCATTTGCCTCATCTTACTCTGAATAATTTAAAGGAAGACGGTTTCAAACATTCCGCAGGTTTATCAATTTTAACAAGTTATCGTCTTTGTCTCCTGCACGTCAGCGTCACTCTGATCCTTTCTCTAAGTTCATTCACCTCATGTTACTGTTGTGTAATGTGAGTGACCATTTCAAACATTTGCTCAGGTTTATAAGTATTCGCAAAGGCTTCCACAGTTTCAGAGTGTTCCGTTAACCCTACTGCCGTGATTGTAGTACTTTGTGTCCTCCTACGAGTGCTGATCCCAATACGTACAAACCATCTACCTACTAAAGGCCGCTCGTTTCAATTAAGCTTTTTGATGTTATTTTGTTTGACGTTGAATGCCGCATATCCCTTTAACCTTTGGTCGTTTAGCTGACAAAGTAGCTCAAGAGTTTCCTTACCGGAGAAAGACCAACGAGCAAATCTACTCTTTATTTCCTTTTTGATTGTAATGTTAAGAGCGATATTATGACTCGTCATATAACTGGAATCTTTTTTACTACATAACATTTATTGACATTTTTACGTGTTTAACATAACGTATTAAGTTACTAAATAACTCTGATATCTTTCTGGATAATGAAAACCTAACATTGTTTCTTTGTCGATAAATATTCGTAATTGTGACATTTTTTTTCGTGTGTGTGTGTGTGTGTGTGTGTGTGAGAGAGAGAGAGAGAGAGAGAGAGAGAGAGAGAGAGAGAGAGAGAGAGAGAGAGAGAGAGAGAGAGAGAGAGAGAGGAACAAGAAAACATCCACATCCCCTAACTCTTCCAAATTACTCCTTCCCTTTACCCTCCTTCCTTCCCTCTTTCCTCCTTCCCCTTCCCCCTCCTCCCCCGTGAGTCCCATTGAGCAGCAGCGTTCGGAGCCTAGCCAAGGGGCCTTTGAAAACTCGCTCGTCGCCCCGACACACCCCGCGGCTCGAGGCTATACTTGACGAGCTTCGAGGCGGCTTCGAGACTTTGGAAAACTTGTTTGCTCAAAAGATTCCTCCGGGAGTTGAAATATTAGGCTAAGCTTTTTTCATGATTGAGCTCTTTATGGTAGTAGTAGTCGCAGTGGTGGTGGTAGAGGTGGTTATAGTAGTAGTGGTAGTAGTAGTACTATTAATGATAACAGTAAATGTAGTTCCTGTAAAATCAGTGTAATAGTAATAGTAGTAGCAGTTGTTGAGGTGGATGTTGTTGTTTTGCTTAAAATTTTAGTGTATATCTGTAGTTTATAATAGAAGCAGTAGCAGTACTAGAAGTAATTGTGGTAGTAGTAGTAATACTGGTAGTAAAAGTAGCAGTATTAGTAGTAAAATCATCACCATTATCAACATTTTTTTATTAGATTCACTGATGTTTCTTATATTTTGCAACTTTTTTTCCACATCTCATTTTTTTCCCTTTCCTCGCCGCCTTCCTCTCTGCCTTTGCATCTGCTTGGCTTTTGTTTCACTTTTTATCTTCTTCTTGCTGCTGTTTTTTTTCTTTCACTCTTTATGATCATTACTTTTTTTCCTTTCAAGTCTCTGCTTTTTGTGTTTGAGTATTTTCGAATGCTCGCCCACACACTCGAACGGGGAGAGAGAGAGAGAGAGAGAGAGAGAGAGAGAGAGAGAGAGAGAGAGAGAGAGAGAGAGAGAGAAGGTATGGCCGACTGGTCTGCGGAGTTTCGTTTCTTTGATCTTAATGACTCAAGACTAGTTGTGTAAAACTTTTTGAAAACTCATAAGTATGAAGAAAAAAATTATAATCACGTAAAAATGAAAATATCTTAACCAAAAGTAGCTAAAAATTTGACTGAATTTGACAATCTTCTTTTTCTCCTCTTCCTCCTCCATTTCTTTTTCATCTTCCTCCTCTCTTTTCATGCACCTTCTCCGCCTCAAGTCATGCTGCTAACTTCACCATATATAAACTACTAGACATTTTTATAGCTGAAGAGATGTCTGCGGTAATTACCAACCAAAGTGCAGGGAGGGGAGGAGCCTTCACCTTTGCTGTCCTGTCTCTGACTCGTAGATTAGAATAGATGGTAGCAACAACAAACCGCCTAGTTAGGACCAAGAGGTCTGTTGCTGTTTGTTTTTCCTTTGTACTTTTTTGTACTCCTTTTCCTCCTCCTCCTCTTCTTCCTTTTCCTTCTTTACTTCTTTTACTTCCTATTCTTTTCTTTTCTCCTCCGTTACCTTCTCATTCTTCCTCCATTTTCTCCTCCTCTTTCTCTCTCTCTCTCTCTCTCTCTCTCTCTCTCTCTCTCTCTCTCTCTCTCTCTCTCTCTCTCTCTCTCTCTCTCTCTCTCTCTCTGTGTGTGTGTGTGGGGGGGGGGGGTCTTTTTGTATTCATTTGGGACTTTATTTTCTTGTTTCTTTCCTTTTCCCTTTGTTCCATTCCGTGACAACTTTCTCCTTGCCTTTATCTTCCCTTATAACTTTTTCTTACTCGGGGACTTCTTTTTGGCTCTTGTTTCCATTTTCTATATCATTTCTTCCCTCGTCTTTGTTTTATTACTTGCCTGGTTTCTCCATTAGCTTATTGTTCACTTTCTTTTCTAAATTTTCCTTTCCTTCGCTATTTTATTATTTTCCTGATTTCTTCTTATAGCTTAATGGCCATGTTCTTCATTTTCCTCTCGTATGTTTCTTTACTGTTTTTTTTTCTTTTACCATAAATCTGTTTTATTCTCTGGTATTTATAGCTGTCATTCTTTCATTTTTTTCTTTGTATCCTTTCTTAGGTTGTTTATTTTGCCTTACTTTTTTATTCAGTCGTCACTTTCCTTCTGTTGTCTCCTATTATTCATTGATACCTTCTTTACATTTTTACTGCTTTATTATTTTATCTTCGTAAGGTTTATATAATTTTTCTTCCTTTTTTTTCTCATTTCTATATTTTTCATCATATATAATTTTTCCTTGTTAATCGTTTTTTCTATTATTTTTTGTCTTCCTACTTATATTTCTTTTTTTCATTTCCTGACTTTTTTTTATTATATATTTGTCATCCAAATTATATTTACGGTGATACTCACTAAACGTTCAGGCTGACGAGGTTTTCATCATGGAGGGGCTGCCTTTTTTTGCTTTGTTTCGTGATGTACTTTGGTTCGTTTCCTGAATTGCTGTTTTATATATCTGGCAAAGTATTTTTCCAAACCTTTTCTTTTACTTGGACAAGTCAAGTAGTGGTATTGTTTTTATTTTCCCCTCCAGGTAAGGGTTTGGGGTTGGCCACTAACCAGGAGACAAGGACACAGGTAAAAATGTGAGCCTCAAATCGTTTCTTTTTACTTTTGTTTTCTATTTTTTTTTTATCCAGTCACATCTCCTGTATTCGACAATGTTTGGTCATTGATATATTTTTTTTCTGGCTCTGTTTCATTTTTTGTATTTATTTCCTAACTGATTATTATTATTATTTTTTTTAGTTTTGTTTCTTTTATTTTCTCTTCAATGTCATATTTCAACTTTCCACCTAATTAGCTTCTTGAATTTGTCCATCTGTTCTTCTATTTTGCATTATGTTCTATTTTGTTAATATATATTTTTTCCATTCTTTTTTATCTTAGTTTCCTACTTCTTGAAATTCACCAGTTTTCTTCTCTTCTTACCTTTCCACTTTGTTTTTTTTTCTAATTACATGTTCTTTTACTCCTCTGTTGTTATTTATTTATTTATTTATTTATTTCCCTATTTTTGTTGTTGTTGTTCTTTTTAACTTTTTTTTTTCCTTCAAGTTCGTTCCCAGTTTTCTTCTTAACTGTCCACTTCGTTGGTTTTCTAATTTCATGTTCCTTCAGTCTTCTATTTCGTGTTTGCATTTTCCAATCTCTTTCGACATTTACTTCTAAGTGTTTTCGTTTTCTCTTTTCCTTCCATTTTTTTTTCTTTTCTTTCCACTTTGTCACCCTTCTAACTTTATGATCCTATAGTGTGTTATTTCGTATTGTTTCATTTTCATTGTCGTTTTCTTGTCTCTATCTTATTTTTTTATTTCATTTGATTTCCACATTGTTCACTTTCTATTTTTATATTTTGCTACATTTCTTATTTTGTATTATTTTCTTCCTTCCTGCATTAACTCCATGTTTGTGTGGAGGATGGTTCTTATATTTCATTGTATGTCATCTGCGTTCCCATTTGTCATTTTCTTTCTCTGTCGATTTCTTTCTCTGTCGATTTCTCTCTCTCTCTCTCTCTCTCATTTTCTTTCCTTTCCGCCTAGCCAGGTTTTAGTTTCAAGTTCTTTGACCTTCATTTCCAGTTCACGTCATGTTCTGTCCCTAGCACCATTTTCTCCTTTACTTTCATCTCAATTTTCTTCTTTTATCATGAATATTTTTTTCGCTCGAGTTCCGTCATTTCATTTCTTTTATTTTCCACCTTGCCATTGCTTCTGTCTCTCATTGCCCAGTGCTGTCACTTTCCTCTCCCCCCCTCATTTTTTCTCGTTACATGCCTTTCAAGTTATTCTTCTCCTGTATTTTCATCTCCACTCCTCTTCTTTTATTTCAACTTTGTTAGCTTTATTATTTTATTTCCGTGTTATCTCTCATTGTGTATTGTTGAAATTTCTCTCCATTTCGGTCTTTCTTATTTTCTTCCTTTTAGATTTCGTTTGTAGTTCCGCTCTTATATATTCACTTCACTAGCTTCATTATATATTTGTATATTTGTTTATTAATTATAAAAAAAAATATTTAATTAATTTATTTATTTATATAAGTTTGGCCTGTTGCACCGGCAGGCTATCTTGATGGGGCCTGCTGCTCGGCCCCATCCCGTTTGTGGTGCAGGCAAGCGTTTATATTGGCACCATGTTGTTTAGTTTTTCATTTTGTTCTTTTTTTCACATCCACAAATAGATTTCCCTATTATATTGATTATTTCGCTGCTTTCATACTTTCCTCTCTTGCCCGTCACTTTCTTTAAAAAAATCACCTTTTTGAAGCGTATTTGCACGTTTCTTTAGTCTTGTTTTTTTTTTGTGTGTGTGTGTCGTTTTCTCTCTTTTGCATCTGTTTCTCATATCCCTTTCTTTGTTTTTTTATTCCTTTTTTCTTTTATAGTTCTTAATTATTTCTTCACTATTTTACCTTCTCTTTAAATTTCATGTTCATTTAGTTCTAAAATCGTAGAGCTGTGATTTTCAGTTCCATAATTTTCTTCTCAATTCATGTTTCATTTATCCTTTTCTTTACCGTCTTTCGAAATTTCATTTTCGTATAATCCTGATTCTGCCATCTTTTTTTTTTCATTTTCATCATTTTCTTCTCTCTTATTCTCCATTTCTACTTCCTCTGCCTTCCTCCCTCCGCATTCATTATTCTCTACATCCAAACTTTCCTTCATTCCGCCGCCCTTCTCTCGCTCTCCTCAGTCCATTCGTCACAATGAAGGAAAGGGGACACACACACACACACACACACACACACACACACACACACACACACTCTCTCTCTCTTTGTGTGTTTAAATCACGGGTACAGTACGAGGAGGAAGTGGGTTAGTGGTGAGGTACAGGTGGGGAATAGGAAAGACAGTAGGAGTGTACAGTTGTATGGTGTAGGTTCGTTAGTTGTTCTGGTGTAGTTATTGTTTATCGGGCGCCTTATTTGTATACCACCGGCGTGCTGGGGGGAGGGGTTTGAATTGTTTGTTTGTAGAGAGCTGTTGCTAAGCTATGGCGTCACTTGTGTGAAGTGATGTGGGCGGTTGTTCTCGTAGTGTCTTCTAACTGCGCGGAAACCAGGGATGGACCAAGTTCGTGCTGCCGTCAAGCTCCTTGACGTGGTTGTAGTTCACGTCGTCTTGCTGGTCGAGTTTCTCCCATATATTGCCGGCGGCCTCCGTAGCCTTGTGCTGACTAGTTGTACCAAGTCTGCGGTGTTGCGCTGCTGTGTTTTCCGTGTACGGGTATTTCTGTCCGGTGGCAAATCTCCAGCACGAGAACAAGCATGATTAAACCGAGGCTTTTAACTTGAGGAGTAGAGAAGAACGTGGATTGTATGCTTCCATTCCTGAGACAATCACCTCTGAGATGTGCTGGGCACACACAGAGGGGTCTCTTTCCTGGAAGCAGTAATCATTCCACGGGATATCGGAAAAGTACATCCTCAGGTCGTCCCACCGAGCTGAAGCAAAATGCCAGAAGCATCGCCTCTTCGGTGGCTCTAGAGGGTGTACAGGAGCGATAGGACAGGATACAGAAATAAGGTTGTGATCATAGGAGCCCAACGGAGAGAACAGTTTGACAGAGTAAGCAGAAGGGTTAGAGGTAAGGAAGAGTTCTAGAATGTTGGACCGGTCTCCAAGACGGTCGGGAATACGTGTTGGTGCTGAACCAACTGCTCTTGGTCATTGAGGAGAGCAAAGTTGTAGGCTTGTTCACTAGGCTGGTCAGTGAAAGAGGATGAAAACCAAAGCTGGTGATGAACATTGAAATCTCCCAAGATGTAGATTTCAGCGAAGGGAGAGTGGGTCAAGATGTGCTCCACTTTAGAGTTCAAGTAGTCAAAGAATTTTACATAGTTAGTAGAGTTAGGTGAGAGATAAACAGCACGTATGTATTTAGTAGTAGAATGACAATGAAGTCTTAGCCAGATGGTGGAAAATTCAGAAGAGTCAAGGTCGTGGGCACGAGAGCAAGTGATGTCGTTGCACGTGGACGCAACATCCAGCTTTGATTGAAATTTAGGATAGCGATAGTAGGAGGGAACATAGTAGAGATTGCTGTCAGTAGCTTTAGAAACCTGTGTTTCGGTGAGGAAGAGAAGGTGAGGTTTAGAGGAGGAGAGATAATGTTCCACAGAATGAAAATTAGAACGAAGACCGCGAATGTTGCAGATATTTATAAGAAATAGGCTCGAAGAGATATCAAGACAACTCTCAGGACGGAAGCCAGAAGAGGAGTCCTCCCTGGGGGAATTTATGCCCCCCCAGGCGGGGACCTGAGGCATGATTATTGAACGCCATTTTGAATTTTGAAATTTGGAAAAAGGTGTGTGTGTTGTGTGAATGTACGTAGTGTGGTGTGGATAGAAGAGGATTTGTCTTTAGAGAGCATGCTGAACTACTCTCTGGTGTAGATGAGACAATAGGGAAACGGTTGGTAAGGTAATGGGAAGGGTCTTTGGAGGGCTTCAGCACCTCCTCACTTCCCATGTATACCTCATCGGGAGTGGCTTGTGCCTGTTCGGTAGATGTCTTCCTAAATAATCCAACTGTGTATGTATATCTGATTCAATGTGTGTGTGTGTGTGTGTGTGTGTGTGTGTGTGTGTGTGTGTGTGTGTATATAGAGCGACTGAAGACTATCATAATCACTGTATACAGACCGCCAGGATGTTCACAACAGAGTTTTCTAAATTTTAATAATTGTATAACGGAGGAGATACGGAGATTTGGACCGCCAGAGCCAACAATAATTATAAACGGGGACTTCAACCTGCCAATTATAGAATGGGACACCATGACAATATATGGGGAAACAGCAGTGGACAGACTACACTCTACAACGTTGGTGAACTTGGCAAACGAATTTTTACTGAAACAACTAATAAACGAACCTACAAGAGGAGAGAACATACTGGACCTGGTATTTACTAATAATGAAGAATTGGTAAATACGGTTGACATTGAAGACACTATACTATCAGACCATAGATTAGTGATAGTGGAGACGATGCTGAGTGATATAGGGAAGGCAAATAATACCAGAAAACTTGAGTCTTTTGCAGCATTAAACTTCTTCCACTCTAAAGTCGATTGGAACGCAGTGAACAAGGAGATTGCAAACGTTAACTGGAATTCAGAATTAGAGAATAAATCGATTAACATGATTGTTGAATTCATTCTCACTAAATTGCAAGATATATGCACTGCACTTATCCCCCAAAAGATAAAACGGCGACAAAAATCAATTCCCCGTGATCGGAGAATACTAATGAAAAAAAGGACAAGACTGGTTAAACAATTAAAAACCAACATGAGATATAACCAACGAAGTCTAAAGAATAAAATCAAGACGATTGAAAATAAACTGGCTGAATCTCACGAAAATGAATTGAAGACAGAAGAAAGAAGAGCAGTGGATGCCATAAAGAATAATCCAAAATATTTTTACTCCTATGCTAGGTCAAAGGCAGAAATAAGAAGTTCTGTAGGACCCATTTCATGGAAAGGGAGGCAAATCACGGACCCCAAAGAGATTGCAGATGCCTTGGATGAACAATATAACTCAGTTTACAGCAAACCACTATGTAACACAACTGCATACCAACCATCACAGAATAGAGAAGGCCCACAACTAGAAGACATAGAATTCAACAAGGAAGATATAGAGCAGGCCATTGCAGCAATAAATACATTATCTGCTGCAGGACCAGATATGGTTCCAGCTATACTCCTGAAAAAGTGCTCACACACTCTTTCCACTCCGTTGTACATACTATGGCGTACTTCATTAGATGCAGGACAGGTCCCGAGAGTGCTAAAACAAAGTCTAGTTACACCGATATTTAAAGGTGGAGATAAAGCGGCTGCCAAAAATTATAGACCTGTGGGAAAAACCTCGCATATTATAAAGATTTTTGAGAGGATCCTTGTAAAGCGAATTGCCGACTTCATGAAAAAAAACGAATTATATAATAAAGGCCAACACGGGTTTCGACAAGGACGATCCTGTTTGTCGCAACTTTTGCAGCATAGAACGGACATACTTGGTTACCTGGAAAAAGAAGTTGGAGTAGATGTCATATACTTGGACTTTTCGAAAGCGTTCGATAAAGTTGACCAGTCGATCCTCATGAAAAAAGTCAAACAAATCGGTATAAAACAGAAAATTGCAAACTGGATACAAAACTATTTCTCAGAAAGAACACAGTCAGTGGTCGTCCAAGGAACGCAATCAAGGAATTCTGAAGTTACAAGTGGAGTCATCCAGGGATCTGTTATCGGACCATTGTTATTTCTTATTTTTATTACGGATATAGACACCAAGCTAGAACACTGCAAGGCTACATCTTTCGCAGACGACACACGGATGATGGGAACAATAAGCACGAAAGAGGACTATAAACTAGTACAGAATGACCTGAACAAAATGTTTGCATGGACAAAAGATAACAATATGGAATTTAACCTATCAAAATTCGAACTAGTGAGTTACAGACATCCCAAAAGCAGCCACATCATAAACAATTATAAGACTCCAGATGGCGAAACTATTAAACAACAGAATAGTATACGGGACCTCGGCATCATTATTACTGATGATGCCACATTCACACAACACATAGTCAGTTCAACAGGAAAAGCAAGAAAACAGATGGGATGGATTCTGAGAACTTTCAAAACTAGGAATCCAGAAACAATGTTGACATTATATAAATCTCTGATAATACCACTCATTGAATACTGCTGTCAACTATGGTGCCCAACCAATATTGGCCAAATAAGAACAATAGAAGCAGTGCAGCGTACATTCACATCTAGAATAGACGGGCTAGAAAACACCAACTATTGGGAGAGATTACACCAGCTAAATCTGTACTCATTGGAAAGACGAAGAGAACGCTATATTATAATTTACATATGGAAAATCATCAACGGTTTGGTTCCCAATCTTGAGTCCAGTGAAGCAATAAAAACCACCCATAACGCCAGACGTGGAGTATTATGTGCGATACCGCCTATTGCTGGCTCATGGAAAAAAATTCAAACATTGAAAGAAAGTTCCATTGCCGTGTACGGACCCAAACTATTCAATAGACTACCAAGACATATACGAGAACTTACAGGGACCCTGGAGTCATTCAAGAGTGAATTAGATAAGTTTCTGAGGACAGTCCCAGACCATCCAGTGCTTCCCCACTATTACGTAACTACGGAGGGGAACAGCTTGCTGCACCACCTCACCCGCACCACCTAGGGCGGCGCTCCGCGTGACCCTGGCTCAACAAGCGAGCCCAACTATATCTCAGGAAATCTCAGGAATCTCAGGTGTGTGTGTGTGTGTGTGTGTGTGTGTGTGTGTGTGTGTAAGGCTTTCACTCCTTAGTTCATTTTTCATTCTATTTTATTTCCTCGCGTGTGCTTTAGCTTTCACAAAGTTGTTGTTGTTATTTTCCTTTTCCTTTGTTGTATTTTTGGGGACATAACATTTCGCTCACATTTTTCATGTGATTTATATGTTGCTTGCCTTTCTTTACCTTTTTTTGTGTTTAATTTCGTTTAGGATCATTCTTTGTGTTTGTATTATATTTGTTTCTCTCTTCTCCTTCCTCATATATGATTTTAGCTTTTTGGTGTTTATTTTTTTTCTTTCAACTTCTGGAACCTTTCGATTCTTTCCATGTTTTTTTTTCTTTTCCCCACTTCCTCCTTGCTTAGTGTTCGCCTCCTTGATGTTTTTTTTCTTATCTTTGTGCCCAGCGTCATTCTTTTTATTTACTTTTTTCAGTGTCAGGAGTCATTTTTCTTTACATCATCATCTTTCACTTAATTTTTGTCTTTGGTCATATTCATCTTTATTTTATTCATTTCCTCCTTTACCTTTTTCCTGTACCAGCATCTGTCTGGAACTTTTTTATGAATTTGTTTTCGCTTTATTTTCTATATATCGACGTGGCAGCATCTTCCTCTAGCTTTTTGTGTGTTTACTTTGTTTTCTCCCCTCCTTTTTTTTCTTCATAACCGTTTTATTTACACACTAACATCACTCTGCAGTAATTTATATGTGAGTGTTTTCATCTTTCGTCTTTTTCTTTCTTTTTTTTATGTAACAGCATCATTCAGTTACTTTTATGTATGTCATTATTTTTCATCTTAACTTTTTTCTTTAACTTTCTGTAATTCGTTTTGCATGTGATTATTTTTCATCTCCGTTTTTCTTTATTACATTTTGCACTTTTTTTTGTCTGTTTTCTTCAGTCTATTTATTTTCATTATCTTCATGTTCAGATTTCTGTCTTCATTTTAACTCCTTTCCTTATTCAACTCGTATTTGTTTTCAGCGCCAGTTTCATCTTTTCTTTAGCTCATATCGACGCAGTGTTGGCAGTATTTCCTTTCTTTTTATTCGTCGCTTTGTATCCGATGGTGTGTTCGGCACCTCGTTCCCCAGCACAATAAGACAGCGAGAGGAATATGCATAATCGCAACGCCGAGCCCACTTTGCTCGTACAAATATATATTCCAGCAGAGCATTGCCTTGTGAGGGTGCCGGGGCGCCGCGTGCAGCCCCTTGTCGGCACACACACACACACACACACACACACACACACACACACACACACACACACACACACACACCTGTACACGTGCCTCCAGGTGTCGCCTCTACCTGGGAGTGTTACTGGCACGGCCGCTGGAATATTATTGTGGCTGTACTGCGCCGTGACGGACGCGACACGACGTTAAGTGGCCGGCGAGGGAGAGCTTGAAATGTGATATATGATATGATAAGATGTGGAAAGGCTGCAAGAATATGTGATGAATGATAAGTGAGGTGGGAAGACAATGGTGGGCGCGGCGACAGAACATGTACTATTGCAGGATTTGCCTAAGAGGAAGAGGAGTAGATGATAATAGTTAGTAGATAAGAGTAGATTGATAGATAAGAGTAAATGATAAGAGTAGGTGCGGCTGTACTGTAGAATGTACCTAAAAACTGGTGGAGTAATTGATATTGGTTGATAAGGTGGTAAAATAATCATAGATGCGCCAAGAGAACACGACTCGGTACTTTTGTTTTACAGTAGAGGAGACAGATCAAGGGTAAAGAAATTAAACAAAAAATATTGACATACAAATCTGTGGAGTCTCCACTCTTGTTACCTTGTCTGTCCTAAAATCAGTTATACGCATGACGAGCCGCCCAAGACGAAAACTAAGTAAAGTTCAGAAAGCACGAAAAGAAGTAAAGGAAAAGACGCAGCCTTGCAGACTTGAGCGCTCGGTCTTTTTTAGTCACCAAAGAAAATGCAGAGATAGAGAAAAAACTAAAAAATAAATAAATAAACAAAGATGAAAAAGAAACAGAAGATACGAGAAGAGTGGAGAGAAAATATGTGTGCAAAGTTGAGCGCTTAGTCCTTTAACTTTTTTACTGTCATCGAAGAAAATACAGATATACAGAAAATGCATAAAAACACAGATTAATAAAAACAAATATAAATTAATAAAATACAAAAGGCACAAAAAAGACGCAAAGGAGAGCATAGAGTTATGCAGAGTTAAGCGCGCAGTCCTTCAACTTTTTTTTTCTTGCTGTCAGCAAAGAATTTTAAAACTCCTCGCCGCCCAGCCTCGTCCAGACTGGCGGGACAGCTCGGAAAGGAGTCATTGGGCGGCGCCTGTCGCGGGGACGTTAGGCGGCCAGTTAGTGTTGAGGCGTGGTAGCCGCGGCGCCGCTGGCCGAGGCGTTACCTGCCTGTTGTGATTCACCTGACTCATTTACCTGCCTTTTCTTACCTGCCCAACGTGTCTCATTTACTTACTTGTCATTCACCTGACTCATTTACCTGCTCTTTTTGAACTCCCTTTCCTGTCTCCTTTCCTGCCTCATGGTCTGCCCCTTTCTCTTCCCTACCTATCTAATTCACCTTTTTTTTATATAAACATACAGGTATGTTCGCACGCCCAAAGGTGCCCTGCCGTGTGCTGCCTATTCTAAGGGCATAAATGTTTATACAAAAACACAATATACATATACACTGGGCAGTCTTATGTGTCCATTACAGTGTTAGCGGAGTGGGGAGTGTGCCCTTCCAGCGGTGGGCTACTGTCTCATTACCTGCCCGTTTCTAACTGCCTTACCTGTCTCCTTCCCGTCTTTTCTGCCTCACCTGCCTGATTACGTACCCTACCTCGCTGCCCTACCTGTCTTACTACCTGCCCTTTTCATTGCCCTTTTCGTTGCCTTACCTGTCTTCACATCTCATTTACCTGGCCTGGTGTCATAGTTACCTGTAAGGACTAAAAACTTTTCCTATTACCTGTTTTCTTTCCCCTTTTTCCTCCTCTTTAACTGACCTTTTATTATAATTACCTGTAAGGGCCGATAGTCAAGCTATGTTCTGCTTTAATAATATTAACCAAAGTTTTGTCGGGTAAAAGTAGGAATAAATTAGCAGGGATATATTAGATGCAAATAAATCATGGCCTCATTAAGCAGAATAGTCCGGCAACATTTATATGCAGGTAATTAATTAAATGAGTGAGCTTAATTGCACAATTACTGTTTACGGAAATGTTAAAGTGTATGTGTCTCATTTAAGCTAACAAACCATTAAATAACACACTGGTCATCAAAGAACAGGTGAAGTAATTAGATGAGTACCTAATGAAGCGTGGCGTTAAGTACATTACTTCGGTTCGTCTAAAAATGTTAAAAATATAATGTAAGAAAATGTCACTGACAAACTGCTTTTATTATTGCAGTACTGCTCTTACGTTCCTTCCTGTAGTGTTTCTTTCTCCTTCGTACTCGAGTGTAACACAACAGGTAAGGATGATCACACAGGTAGGTGATTCAATAAGTTGAATTAACTGCAACATCAAGATGGACCTTGTAATGAAACAGAACACTAAATTTGTCACATATTAGAAATAAGTCGTAAATAAGTAAGGAATTACGAGACAGAAAACAACTCAGACAGGCAAGGAATTACAGGACAGAAAGCAGGCGAAGGGACGAATGACAGATGAATCATAGACCAGGTGACCTTAATTAATGATGCCTCTTCCTGAAAATGTAGCCTTAGATTTTGTTTGGCCGTAATCAAGTATGGGATCATAATCAAGGCAGCGAAATTATACATGATTGCAACTGGTGTCTTGTTATACCCGATGAGCCTTTCCCAGCCCTTTCCCTCCTCCACCTCCCCCTCTCTTCCCTTCCCTTCCCTTCATTTCCTTTCCTTTTCCTTCATATTCCTCCCTTCCCATCTCTTCCTTTCCTTTCCTGTACCGCCAATTACTAACCTTCTTTCTCTTCCCTTCCCATCCCTTCCTTTCCTTCCTTGCCCTCCATTTCCTTCCCTTCCCTTCCCTTCCCTTCCCTTCCCTTGCCTTGCCTTGCCTTGCCTTGCCTTGCCTTGCCTTGCCTTGCCTTGCCTTGCCTTGCCTTGCCTTGCCTTGCCTTGCCTTGCCTTGCCTTTCCTTGCCTTTCCTTCCCTTCCTTTCGTTCGCCTTGAAGTCTGAGACGGAATATCACCAGTGATATCATCACTGCATCATTATCTCTTCAATTGACTCGCACTATTACTTTTTTTTCGATATCTTGATTTACCTGACGTTGTTGTCCTCACAGTACTGCTGATTCATAAGCGCCTGGGAGTATATTGGGCATCTTTATTTGTCATCTTGCATCACATGGCTTCGCTCTTATCACATTACTGCTGATTCATAAGCGCCTGGGAATAAAAGGTGAAGTATCATCAACGCCATCACCATCTTCATCTCTTGAAATATAGTGTGTCATTCTTTTATGTCGTCTTAAATTATTTGTCTTCGTTCTTATCCCATTCCTACCATTTCATACTCGCCTGGGAGTGTGAGGCGAAATATCATCAATGCATCGTCCCTTTTTTAGTCAAACTGCGTTATTCTTTATTTGTATTCGGTTTCACTTCGTTCTTATCACACTGTTATTACACCCTATTCGCCTCGGAGTAATAGGCTAAATAGCATCAATGCATCGTCCCTTCTTTTGATTGAACTGCATCATTTGTGTTCCTCATCTTTCTTTTTTTTCTTCGTTTCCATAATATTTTTGCTACTTTTTGTTAGCCTTGGAGTGTGAGGGAGAACATCGTCACGGCATGAGGCCACAACGAGGGCGAGATTAAGAGTCCTCGGCCTCTTCACCTCCTCACATCGGGAGCGAGAACGAGAGCCCACCCGTCCTCCTCCACCTCCAGTCTTCGCCCTCCACCTCGCGTCACAAACTTCAGGCTGACACACTGCAGTCACTTCGAGAGCGAGATCAAGAGCCCACACGTCCCCCTCCACCTCCTCATCCTCTTCCTCTTAACTTCTTCTCCGCGGCACTGGCTTGAGGGCAACACACTCAGGCCGCGCCAAAGAGGAAGACCGACACGCCAGCCATGCCAAGCCTCGCCCTCTCACGCCGCGCGGTGAGGGTGAGGGTCAGGATAACTTAATGCAGACCTCACTCGCGTCGGTCGTCACTGTTCCGTCAGCAGGCAAATCAAGGCCGTAAGGAGCGTGTTCAACCATTAGGCGCTCGGGGCCTGCCATTACCCCGCCCGACGCCGCCTCTCTGGGACCTACATCACGGCGAGGGCCACTCAGCGCCGCCTCGAGGGCCTGGCGAGCCGTCGCGATGCCGGAGCGTGTCTGGGAACGGCCTGTGAAGAGTGGAGAATGGCTTGTGGGAGGGTGGAGTAGGGGAGTTAGAGGGGTATGGGGGGATGTTTGGGTGTTTGGGTGGGTGGGTGGTATTTGGATTGGTCAAGGATGTTTGGGGGATGGATGTGATGGTGGTGGTGGTGGTGGTGGTGTGTGTGTATGTGTATGTGTGTGTGTGTGTGTGTGTGTGTGTGTGTGTGTGTGTGTGTGTGTGTGTGTGTGTGTGTGTTCGGATCACCTCGTAAGGGTTTGGGTGCAGCTTGAGACATTAAGGTGACAGCAAGACTCCTCTAGACTTTGGCCGTAAAAACTGAAGACTGCGAGCGCGATTTTTTTTTTGTGTGTGTACTCTACATGAGCTCATAAAAGAATACAAACCATAAACACCGGGAAAGCAACAGTTACCAGCGGAACGAAGCGAATTTACAAATTGGAGACGCGGGAGTTCGTTTTTCGGCTCGACAAATGGCGGCAAACTCATGAAACATTTACCAACTTACAACGAGTTTAGAGAAAGAATAAGGCGGACCGGCCAGTTGGGGGGGGGGGGGGTACCTTTCATTCGTCCGACTCGTGTAGTAAAGATTTAAGAACATGTATTTGAGAGACAAGAGTTTGAGATTTAGAACAAAACGAGATGCTTTTGCTCAGACCAACTCGCGTGATGATTTATGGGCATCCCTTGAGGAACTTCGGAGGATAAGAGGGGGCAAGGGTGGGCACATAGGGTGGGCGAGTTTGGATATGTAGGGTGGCACGGGAGGGTAACGGTGGGTACCTAGGGTGGGTAGACAGGGTAGGGCAGGGTGTGCGAGGGTGGGTACAAGGACTGGGCATGTGGGGGTCATAGGTAGGCAATGGTAGATAAGGAAAGAACAGAGTGGGCATTGAAAGTTAAACAGGGTGGGCAGGGTAGGCTATGGTGGGCAAGGATGGGGAAAGGAGGGCGGTAACTTCCGTCCTGCATCAAGTCGTAAATCTGAGAACTTGTAAGAAACGCAGAAGCATGTGTTTGGGTACTCCAGAAGAGGAAGACGTGAGAAAACTGCCTTGAGCTTTCGGTTAAGAGGAGGTGCAAGAGACTCAAGTGTTGCCACTGGATTAGACTAGAGTCCCTTGATAGAGAGAGTACCAACAACCTAAGATTTGGACCCCATTATTGGCCCTGGTATTCCCCGCGCTTTTCAAACGCTCGCACAAGCGCTCTTGTATTTCTGTTTCACAGCCATACGGGTCGTTCACTGAAACTGAGCACACTTGTTTCAGACCTGCACCCTCCGCTAACAGCCAGCAGGGAGCCAGCAGCCAACGAGCTCTGGGAAAATAAAAAAAAGAGACAGTTTGTGTCTACATCAACAGGGATCGCCAACCCACCATTACGCCCTTATACTCTACCATAATTTGGTCACCAGCCGTTGCAAAGTGCCGTAAGAAGGTGACAGGAGATTATTATTAGCCTTACGATCAGCCACTGTCTCAGTATAGGCACTCAGTAACCCACGCAGCCTGTGATATAGGCGCGTCACGGCGGGCTGCTGACGACCTTGAGAGGCGGCAGCGCTCAGAGAGTACTGAGATACTTCAAACAAGTATGGGTGCTTCTCTTTGAGTGTTGCTGCTGTGATGGATGGATTTAACAATACTTGTCGCTGTAAAACATTATCGGCAGCAGTTGGGGAAGTCTTTCTATCACCTACATATCCCTTCCTCGCGTGACCCTTGCCTGCAGGGAGGGACGCTGCCTCCTGAAAGTCGTAAACTCTGCCATGATATACTTGTCATAGGCCACGTGGCAGCAAGGCATTGGTACATTAAAAAGTAGCCGAATTCGCTTCCAAAATAAGTAAAATTATGTTTTTAATACCTCAGTTCAAAGTCGGCGCGGTGCTCGAGGGGCCAATAATGGCGCCCAGCAGCCTTATACATAGGGCCGCCTGTGTCGGTACTGTCTCTATCAAGGGACTCTAGATTAGACAGTGTGTGTGTGTGTGTGTGTGTGTGTGTGTGTGTACCCGGGTACTGAGTTTGAACTGAGATTATACAAAACAAGGGAAGGGAACAGAATGGAAAGGAAGGGAAGGGAAGAGAAGGGAAGATGAGGAGTGGGGAGGACTGGGAATACCTCGTCAGGTGTAACAATAAACTATTTGCTATCCAGGAAAAGAATGTTCCAGTTTAAGCTAACATCATACGGTGCAGTGACAGTATTCCTTCTCACACTCGAAGGGGAACAAGAAGTGGTGACAAAATGAAAGCGAAGTAAGAAAAATACAATATGAAGAAAGAATGGTCCAGTTCAGTCAAAGAGGTAACGGCGCAGTGACACTATTCCTTCACGTCCGACACCTTGGAGTAACAATGTGATTATCGTAAACACTGACTCCTCTGCTGTAAAAAAAAAAATGTAAACTCAGCAAGGTCTCGGCACACGCAGAACACCGATTTAGTTCAACACACAAGCCGTTCAGGAGGAGTTTATGAGGTGTGTTTGCCGCTTAACAGGCTGATGAGTCCCCAGTTGGCGCACGCGTGACCCGAGAAACTTGAATGAAAATTGAAGCCTGTTCTTATTGAGCCTGAGAAAAGTTTGAATGTCTTTAGAATATCAATGATTTCCGATTCAGCGTACATGACCTCTCTTTTGGCCACTCTTCTCTGCTTCCTATTATAGGAGCAGTACTAACGAGCATTTTTGTTTTTGTTTTATTTATTTTATTTTATTTTATTTATTTTTATTTGTTTCATCAAATTTATTTTATTTATTTTATTTGTCATAATGTTCCTTTTTTTTGTTGTTGTTGCTGAGAACGTAACTCACTTACAGGTATTTTATTAAGCCATAACTTCTTGCTTCTTCAACCTGTTGGTGTCTAAGACGAGCACATCCCCACCTATCTAACCCCACCATTTAGGAGTTACTAAGTCAACTCCCTTACTTTGCTTGTTTTTTTTAGTTTTTTTTTATTAACACAACCCTACTTGTCAAACCTGATCCATACAGGTGGATTATTATCTCAAACTCTCACTTTTATTTTTCATGTTTTTTGCTCAGTTGAGCCCAACCACACCTCTGTAGCCTCTTGTATACAGGTGTGTAGTCAAGTCAAACTACATATGTTTGTTACCTGCTTGTTGCCTTAATTAATAACATAACCAACACAGCTCCATCCATTCAGGTGTGATATTACATAAGACCACCCCCTACACACACACAAACACACACTTGTTTTGCCTGCACTTAAATTCATTGCTAATAAAAAAAACACCACATGTTGAACCTTATCCGTGATTATCTCTTTCAGGTGTTTGTGTTATTAACTAAGAACTCCCCACTTCCTTTATGACCACTTAACATTGTTGTCACGCAGAAAATAGCTTCCTGGCCTGTCCCATCTCATCCATGAGTAACCCATCCAGGTGTCCTGGTGAAAGCCAGCAGAACCTCGCATGTATTGTAGGATCCAAACACCACCTTCACCCACTATCACCGCCACCACCGCCACCACGCCCAGAGATTTTCAACGCATTAACATTCAGTCTTCACTTCCTGTGCCTACCAACTGTTTAATTGTCCGAAAACATCACCTGGCGCCGGGACGAGAACTGTGGCCGTGTTTGCTTTAAGAGGGACAGATAAGTAGAAGGAAGAGGAGGAGGACGAGGAGGAGCAGGAGTATACTCATAAATAATTCGGCCTTAGCAACGGGAACAGAGGAACGCAAAGAGGCGGTGAAACATTAAGGGAACATCACCACTTAATTCCCGCCCAAAGTGTTGCGTTGGTGTGTTGCGACTCGTGTGTGTTGCGGTGAAGTACAGCCTACGTCACTAACCACTGACACCACCACTAACACTTCCCCATTGGCTGCTACTTTCTTCCTCCTTTTTAATCCAACCTTGTTCTCTCTCCCTTCCTCTCTCCTTCCCTTACTCTTATCATCTTTCCTCCTCTTTCTTCCTCTTATCCTCCACTGTATGTCCTGCCTTACCTCTCCCTATCCCTCTCCGCTTTCCTCCTCTCTTCCCCTCTCCTCAACATAAGAACATAAGAACATAAGAACGCAGGAGTCTACAAGAGGCCGGTAGGCCTGTACAAGGCAGTTCCTTTGACCCTAAGCTCCCGTGTATCTAACCCCACCTAATATCGCTGTCCATGAATTTATCTAGTCTATTTTTGAATGTGACAATTGTATTGGCACTCACCACATGACTGCTAAGCCTATTCCACTCATCCACCACCCTATTAGTAAACCAATTATTGCTTATGTCCCTGCTGAATCTGAATTTATCCAGTTTAAACCCATTACTTCGTGTCCTACCCGGTTCTCTTACCAACAAAACCTTATGAATGTCTCCCTTATTAAAGCCCTTCATCCATTTATAAACCTCGATCATGTCTCCACGCACCCTTCGCCTTTCTAGAGAATGCAAGTTTAACTGTTTGAGTCTTTCCTCGTATGGCAAGTTTCTCAACCCCTGAATCATCTTAGTCATCCTCCTCTGCACCGATTCTAACATTTTGATATCCATTCTATAGTAAGGTGACCAGAACTGAACCGCATAGTCAAGATGAGGTCTAACTAATGCTAAATATAGTTTGAGGAAGACTTCGGGGCTTCTGTTGCTTACGCTCCTTGAAATAAATCCCAGTACCCTATTAGCTCGATTTCTAGCTTGAATGCATTGTGCCCTTGGACGGAGATCAGAGCTCACTAAGACCCCTAAATCCCTCTCGCACCCAGACCTGCTTATGAGAGTGTCATTTAAGCAATAGTTATGTAAGTAAGTAAGTAAGTAAGTAAGTAAGTAAGTAAGTAAATATTTATTGCCTTTAAAATATAAGAATATTGTTATATATAAACATAATTATTTTTAATGTTTACATTGGCACAAAATTGGTACCTAATATATTATGAACTAACGTATAGAACAATAAGAATAATTATAATAATTTTACTTACTTTGACATATATAAATAAGTTTTCACAGATTTTAAAAATGGATAAATTTATATGATTGAGAATGTAATATATAAGATGGCAAATGAATCAACATTTGGGACCTATAATATATACTATAAAGAGAAAAAGAGAAGACTGTGAACTGTGACATATGGATGATATCACCTCCGAATGTTGTATGGTGTGTGTACCAGTCTGAAAGGCTGACCTCCACAATAGAAAAAAAAAAAAATTTTTGTGTATTTTATATATTTCGTGTTGACTCAAACCTACTCATATAAAATATACACCTAAAAATTTTATTTTGAGCTACTGATATTTTCTTAATGAAGGACTGCCAGGCAGGCCCAGACTGATATACACAATAGGTGATGGGATAACAAAGTGTAATAATAAATACTAGTGAGATTCAGGTGTGAGATTATTGCGGACTCTGTATAACATACCGCACATCCTTGCTAATTTATTTGTTGTAAACAAAAAATTTTTTTGAATTTACTCTGTCTAATGTGTTTTCCTCTATGGTTATTGATTGCCCTAAAAGAAGAATACGTGGCGCGTATACAGCTTGAGCTTGACCTGGTATTAAATACTCAAAAAATTTTTAGGGAATACCTCTAACGCTGTTTCATGGAACGACCTGCCCTAAACCTACTGCCTGATTTAAGTAGTGGTACTTTGGCTTTTTAAGTGCATCATATATTATTAGCTGCGTTTCAAAACAATTGGGAAATATCATCAAAAGAAGTTTTGTAATGCCATATTTTTTTTTCAATTTCTAAGTGGCAGGAAATAAATACATAGAAAAATGGGAGAGTTGTGTAAATAAAAAAAAATTACCTACTACAGTTCTGCTTGCTGCTGACTTTGCTTCAAAAATGTTCTACCTAAAGTTATTTATTATTGACCCAGTGAGACTTAGGGTTGCCTTGGCTAGCTAATAGTTGGTCTTGGTGATACTTCTTTCTTTGCTTCTTTTAAAAGTATATGCTTTTTTTTTGTTTATCTTTTTCTATTCTTTTTTCTTCCAATAATTAAGTAATGATGGCTGGTGATTATTTTTTTTTTTAACTTTTTAATTTTTTTTTAGAAGAAGTCATAATTTTTTTTGAAATTGTTGTAAAATAGATTATCTGTGAAGTGCAGCACTAAAAATGTGTAAAAGCTTCCTGGGTGAACGTTATTTCCTGTTTGTTCTCACACATGGACAAAAAATGTGATATCTAAGTGTGGCGGATGTGGCGTAAACTCGTGTTGGCAGGGTTGTAATTTTTGTAACCTGTGTACCCTGTTCGAGACGTAAACAGCCACCCCCACCATATACCTTTCCTGTTATTTGTGAACATTCATATGCTGTCATAATTGTTATCACATACTTAGGATCAAAGCTTTCATAAATTTCTTGCCTGAATATTATCAAACTTCATCAGAAAAATTTTTAAAAGAAACATGTAGTTATCTAGCGTTGTTGAGTTACTTACTATACTCTTCCTCCTTCTTTCTCAGATTCTTCCAGCAACGAGGCACACACCACCCCCACCACTAGGGCACCCCGGCAGGCACCCAGTCAGGAAGTAGTAGCCTCGAAGCACTAGTGCATTCCTGACTGTTCTCGGTCGTCTGTACTTCTTCTCAAAACTAACGAACGACGGGGGGGGGATGGGTTGACCGGTCCCCACCTGTGAGCACGTGATACTTTGTGGTGTGTGTGTTCCCATGTTTCACCTTGTTTTGGAGGCAGTGATCCGTAGAGATTATTTTGTCTCTATAGTCTCGTTGTAGTTGAGTCGCTGTACCGTCTCCGAGACTTTGGATTCAAGTCCTTCAATAATCACTTGTTTCTCATTTAGCGTTTTCTGAAGCACTTTGATGTTGTTCTAAGTAAGTCCAATTTTCCGGTGAAATTCTAGACTTTTGATCAGATCAGTCACTGTACCTTCAACCAACTCCACTTTCACTGCCTCAAGATCCATGACTGGTGGCTGAGGCAGAGTTGGAGGAATTGGAAGGCACGTCTGATCGCTGCAAAGGTGTGCAAAGGTGTGAGGGGTTGTTCCTACCTACACTCAGAATACTGCACTTCCCTACATTGAACTCCATCTGCCATTTATCCGCCCAGTCATACAATCTGTTGAGTTCACCTTGGAGAATACTAGCGTCCTGATCCGACTCAATTACTCTACCGATCTTGGTATCATCAGTAAATTTACTAACATCACTACTAATTCCTGTATCTAAGTCATTGATATAAATAACTCTCTTACCTCCTCTCTTGCTTCCCTCTATCCTTGACTGGAAAGGTGACAAACAGGTGTTATGGAGAGGGTGGAGGGGGAGGGTGTCGCTGGATGCTTTACCAACACTAGAAGGGTCGTTATACTGTCAGGACAAAAGAGGTGTTATGATGGCAGTAACACTTGCTTTTAGACGCTAACACCGCTCTCACCGCTGAAATGTTACCGCTGCCACCACTGCCACCGCCAGGGTCTCTCATCACTATCACCACTAACCTCATCTTCATCACCAATAACCTTCAAACCGTCACTGTCACAACATACATACTATCACACACCATCGTATATTTAAATCCCCTTCGTCATTTTTTTTATCCGCAAGTCACACACACTGGTTGGAAGAAAAAGGAATAGGAAAGTGGAAGGAGCAGGAGGAGAAGGGAAGGAGGAGTATGAAGGGGAGAAGAATGAGGGTGAAAGGAGGAGGAGAAGGGAAGGAGGGTGCGACGAGGAGGAGGAGGAGGAGGGAAGGAACACACTCGCACGCACGCCGTCACCTCTCGTATTGCGCTGCAAGCGCCATCATACATTTTCCTCGACAACTCTTGTCACGGACTTGGCCTTTTTCTCCTCGCACCGCCTCGCGCGCCGCTCCAGGCCCGCCGAAGTGCCTCTCCCGCGGCCCAACGAGCCCGTCCATCGCCGCCAAGGTTATCGCCGCCACGGCCTCCCTCACGCCCGTCCCCGAAGAAAACGAGGTGCGCCAGGTTTCCTTTACGCTGGTTTGTCAGGGTCACACTCAGCCAAGCGAACGCAGTCTCCTCTGTTTAAGCTTGTCAAGGGAAAAAAAACGACACACGAAGTTCTTTTCCTTCACTCATAGTAGATTAATGTTGTGGCTCATAACCGTCACGTTGGTTTAAGAAGTCAAGGTCATACATAAGCGGCCTCAGCCTCCCATAAGCTTGTCGGGGGAATGAAAACGACACCATGTTATTTTCCTCCAGTAGTAACAAATGTACGGAAGTGGGGGTTGCTGGAAGTGGGGGGGACTGGAAGTGGGGGTTGGGGGGGTCAGCGGGGGGGTTACGGAAGAGGGGGTATCTGGACCCCCCCCTCCCGTCCCCCCCCCCACCCATCTCTTTTACCTTTTCACCAACCCCCCCCCCCTCACCCCCTCTCGGACTAGCGTACGGAAGCAAGAGGGTGACGGGAGTAGGGGTGCCCAGCAGGGAGGGGGGGGGGAGGGGGGGGGGGTGACGGGAGAAGGAGTACTTGAAAGGTTAAGATAAGATCTTGGACCCTCGAATGACCACGAGATTATAATCACGGAAAAGGTTAAGGACATTAGCTTAATGACCAGGCTGGAATATGAATTTACTCTCTAATGCAAGTCCGAAAATAAAATAAAAAATCGCCATTGAACGTAAGACTCGATAAATTATTTAAGTTTTTGCTGGATGTATTGTATCATTATCTTCTTATTTCTCATTTCTCAACTTGTTTCTTCTTATTTCTTTCCTCAACTTATATATATATATATATATATATATATATATATATATATATATATATATATATATATATATATATATATATATATATATATATATATATATTTTTTTTTTTACTCTGGTTATTTGGTGCCATCTAACCCTAAACACTGCAGCACCAAGTCTTTTTTTTTCTGATTTTGCATTAATTAATGTCTTATATCTCATTTCTTAACTTCTTTCTTCTTATTTCTTTTCTCAACTTGCATTTCTTTATATTTTCTGCCTGCTCTTCGATGTCATATGACCTTAGACGTTGCCGCATCGAGTTTACCTTTTTCCGTGAAAAAGGGATCATGTGTGTGTGTGTGTGTGTGTGTGTGTGTGTGTGTGTTCCATTCCCCTCCGATTCTTGAGAAATCTGCGGCTAGCTCGAAATTTTGTGGGCCATCTTTTTTAGCCGATTATATTCTCCGAAGAGCAATTTAGTGAGGATTCTATTTTTTTTTAGTAAAAATAAAAATAACTCATCACTAAAAATTTATATCTTTATTTCTGAACTTATTCTTATTATTTTCTCTTATTTCTTTCTCAACTTTTTCATTTCTTATATTTTCTCCCTGTCATATGACCTTAGACGTTCTTAGATTTTACCTTTTTTTTTGAGCATTCGTAAAAATGTGTGTGTGTGTGTGTGTCAAATTCCTCATACGTCTATTAGTTCAGAAAACTGATTTTTTTTTCTCTCGTAAGAGTAGCCTAACAAATAAAAATCACTCAAAGCTCCTCATCTACATTCCTTAGAAAGATTGCCATATGTTACTATTAAGAAACTTATCCCAACAACTGCAAATTTGACGCACTTTCATTTTTTTTCTTTTGATTTTGCATTAATTAATGTCTTATATCTCATTTCTTAACTTCTTTCTTCTTATTTCTTTTCTCAACCTGCATTTCTTTATATTTTCTGCCTGCTCTTCGGTGTCATATGACCTTAGACGTTGCCGCATCGAGTTTACCTTTTTCCCTAGATCAAGATAGCGCTCAACCGAAGGCAACCCAGAAATACCTCAGTGAGTCAGTGGAGGGAAGGGAGAGCGATGTGAGAGGGAAAGTGTGCGTGTGTGTGTGTGTGTGTGTGTGTGTGTGTGTGTGTTCCATTCCCCTCTGATTCTTGAGAAATTTGCGGCTAGCTCGAAATTTTGTGGGCCAACTTTTTTAGCCGAATATATATTCCGAAGCGGAATTTAGTGAGGATTCTTATGGTATCTTCAAATTCCTCATACGTTTATTAGTTCCCGAGTTACACCGATAAAACTGAATGTTATTCTCTCGTCAGAGTATCCTAACAAATAAAAATCACTCAAAGCTCCTCATCTACGTTCCTTAGAAAGATTGCCATATGTTACTATTAAGAAACTTATCCCAACAACTGCAAATTTGACGCACTCTCATCGAAAACTTAATTTTAAAAAAAAATTTATTTACTTTTATGGCGCGTTTCGCGTCATCGTCCGCCAGAACCTTTTACCCTTGATGACATGAAATGCGTCATCGTGCGCGAGAGGGTTAAATAAGTCAGATTTATCTCAAATTCACTGTCTGGGCAGACAAATATTCGGAAAAGAGAAGGCAAACCAGTTTGTAGATATATATAAATATGCTGTATATTCACGTCCTTATGGATATCTTCTGGTTGATTAGGGTATAAATACTCCTGAATCCCTACAGTTTCGCTCAAACATTGTTGGAGAGCCTCCCAGATGAACGCGTATTCCAATGGTGAACTCCAGGAAAAAGGAACTCTTACACGTTCTATACTCCCAACATAACGAACCCTATGGTTTAAGCTCTCAGCTACTTCTGATCTTACTCTCTTAAGCCTTTGCAGTTACTTTCTTAAACCCTCGAAGTCCGCCTTCCTGAAGTCAGGTATTAAGTGTTGTTTCTGCTGACTCTATCCTCCCATTTAATATTAAATTTAATTTCCTTATGATCACTGTTACCTAATGAACCCCCAACCTCAATGTTGCTTATTATGTCCTCTTTATTAGTTAACAACAAATCCAAAATATTTTCTTCCCTCGTTGGTGTTCTAATTAACTGCTTAAGGAAACTATCCTACGGCGGGAAATAAAAAAGAACCATGCAGCATGGAAAAACTGCATGGAAATTTGTGTGCCTGTGAAAACAAGACAACGCTTGCTGAGCACCCAATGATGATCACAAGACTAAGATTCCCACCTGCGGGATATACTGTGAAATTTATTAATCATGCTAAAGCATATGAGCCATCTTATTTAGCATTCTATGTCTTTGAGAGTATTCTCGTAAAGCCTTCTTCGAATGGGTGTAAAGAGACATCACTTTGCCATAGCGTATGCTTACATTATAGTGAATAGAAACGGAGAAACAGTAGAAAGCGGATCCTATTGTGGAAGTAATGCTGTAAACCATTTTAGCTGAACCCACACTGTTTTGTATATAGAACGAACTTACATTAGCTGAACTCACACTGTTTTGTATATAGAACGAACTTAAATTAGCTGACCTCACACTGTTTTGTATATAGAACGAACTTACATTAGCTGAACTCACACTGTTTTGTATATAGAACGAACTTATATTAGCTGAACTCACACTGTTTTGTATATAGAACGAACTTACATTAGCTGAACTCACACTGTTTTGTATATAAAACGAACTTACATTAGCTGAACTCACACTGTTTTGTATATAGAACGAACTTACATTAGCTGAACTCACACTGTTTTGTATATAGAACGAACTTACATTAGCTGAACTCACACTGTTTTGTATATAGAACGAACTTACATTAGCTGAACTCACACTGTTTTGTATATAGAACGAACTTACATTAGCTGAACTCACACTGTTTTGTATATAGAACGAACTTACATTAGCTGAACTCACACTGTTTTGTATATAGAACGAACTTACATTAGCTGAACTCACACTGTTTTGTATATATAGAACGGTCTTACATTAGCTGAACTCACACTGTTTTGCATATAGAACGAACTTACATTAGCTGAACTCACACTGTTTTGAATATAGAACGAACTTACATTAGCTGAACCCTCACTGTTTTGTATATAGAACGAACTTACATTAGCTGAACTCACACTGTTTTGATTATAGAACGAACTTACATTAGCTGAGCTCGCACTGTTTTGTATAAAGAACGAACTTACATTAGCTGAACTCACACTGTTTTGAATATAGAACGAACTTACATTAGCTGAACCCACACTCCTGGAAGAAGCTAAAATTTTCTAAAGGCTACAATAAAATCAATATGACCGATGAAGATACGGCACGTCACAATGAACAAACTCACTGTCTTCTCTGTAAATACGGGTTTTAAAAGGTAAAGGAGTAAAACATCATGACCATGAAAAATCAGGAAACAATTACATTGAAGCTTATTGTAATAGATGCAACCTTCAAATGAAAAAAATCACAAATTGCAGCGCACTCTCATTGCACATTATGCGGATTACGACATGACGTTAATCCCGCGTGAATTAACGCTACCTGACTTTGAAAATCAAACTAAGACCAAAACATTCAGTTCAGAAATACCATGAAGTCATCATAAATGACTTGAGATTTATTGACACGTATGTCTTTATGTCTGGTTCACTCGCGGCTTTAGCGAACCAATTCATCAGCACTGGGAACGAGCCCATGAGCACACAACATATGTTGAAAGATGTGCCAGCACCTGCGTTACCATTATTGATCAAGGGAAAGCAGTTTTTTTGTTATGACTATATGGATTCGATGGAACGACTTTCTGAGACACGTCTTCCATCCCGCGAAGATTTTTTCAATTCGCTTCAAGAAGCAGAACTTTCCGAAAGTGATTATAAACATGCTCAAAATGTTTGGAAAGTAGCTGGGTGTCAGAGCCTGATGGACTATTTGTTGCTTTATGTAAAAGTGGATGTTGGCCTTCTATGTGATGTCTTCCTAGAGTGGAGAGGTATTTTGAAAACCCAGTGGAGGTTGGATATTGTAAATTATGTTAGCCTGCCAGGATTTGCCTATGACTCTTTTTTGTTAAAAACACAGCAGGAATTAGAGATGCTTAGTAGCCCACACATATATCATTGCATTCAAACAAATGTGCGTGGGGGCTACACAAGTGTTGTGCGTCGTTTTGTACGCACCAATAACATCTACACGAACCCTCAGTTTAATCCAAAACATGATAGAAACACTTTTCTTTCATATCTTGACTTCAACAGTCTTTATCCCACTGTAATGCAAGAGAAGTTACCATGTGGAGATATGAGAAAACTAGATGAGACAGAAATGCACTGGTTTTTGAGCGGGAGGGGGGCTAGGTCAGTCAAGCAACCGATGGCGATTTTGGATACCTCATTCTGTGCAATACTGAGGCTGTCTCACGTGAAGTCATTGAGAAAACGGATGACCTCCCACTGACCATCAGAAGACACAATATCATCAATAGAGATATATCGTCAGCCGCACACGAATGGTATGAAGAAGAAAACCGTCCAGTACCGTGTAAGAACATAAAACAGATTGGAACACATGTTGCTCAGGAGAAAATGCTGTTTGATCTGTCCCTCCTTAAACTGCTTATTCAACTAGGCCGGGTTGTTAAAAAGTGCATGCTATTTATATGTTTAAGCAAAAGCACTTTCTTGCAGGCTTCATTCAGGATAACATAGAAGCCCGCAAAAGTGCTACTTGCCCTATCAAGAAAACTGCAATCAAGTGTATTTCAAACTGCATTTTTGGTCGATTCCTGATGAACGCGGCCAAATATAGTGAAGACATAGATATTGTCACCAACCGCGAAAAGTTTTTGAAGCTGGTCCGAAGTCCTTACTTTAAACGCGTTGTACCCCTCAATGATGGTCATGTAGTTGTAGTTCGCCATAAGAAATATTCACAGGTGAATCATCCAAACTACATTGGCTACTACGTCCTAGAGCTGTCCAAGCTGCGACTATATGATTTCTTTTACAGTATCATGAAGGCTCATTACGGGGATCGGGCGAAACTAGTGTATTGTGACACTGATTCCTTAATAACAGAAACTGAAACTCATGATCTATTAACAGAGTACTCGCAGGAACCCTTTAAAAGCTATATAGACACAAGTAACTTTAGCTCCTCACATTCCTTGTACAACACAGACAACAAAGGCAAGCTCGGATTTCTCAAGTCTGAAGTGAGGGAAAGAACCATCTCAGAATTTGTAGGTGTAAGACTAAAGTGCTACTCCATCCTCTTGGCAGACGGTGACCGGTTGAGTTCAGCTAAGAGCGTTCCAAAGCTCATAAAGAAAAAAAATTGCTCATCAGCGATACAAAGACGTCCTATTCCAGAAGCAAACATTTACCTTTGGCTATCAGGGATTCACAGTGCGTAATGGACGAATGAGTACAGTAAAATATCCCAAGAGAGTGATATCTGTAGTTGAGGACAAAAGATACTAGCACCTTGGAGTCACGATCTTACGGTCATCCCGATAATTCTAGGTAGAGGGAGAGGAGGAAGAAAGAAAGGAGGCTGTATCATAATTTGACCAAATTCAATAAACATTGAGTTTGTTTGACTTGTTTATGTCCTTTATCAAAAATGGATGAAAAAAACAATAATTGTCTTAAAAGTTCTTCGCTGTGTGGAAACATGTAGATAAAACGCGTCTATGTTTCGATCTGGCTCATATAAAAAATAAAAAAAAGACTCGCGAAATGTGCGCGGCGGCGGCAGCAGCGGGCCCTGCGGCGACATCATGCGCCCCGCCCCGACCCGAGCCCACGCAATCCTGTCGCATCCTGTCGTCGCATGATGTCGCCGCAGGGCCCGCTGCTGCCGCCGCCGCGCACATTTCGCGAGTCTTTTTTTTATTTTTTATATGAGACAGATCGAAACATAGACGCGTTTTATCTACATGTTTCCACAAATCGAATAAATTTTAAGACAATCATTGTTTTTTTTCATCCATTTTTTGATAAAGGGCATATAAACAAGTCAAACAAACTCAATGTTTATTGGAATTTGGTCAAATTATGATTACAGCCTCCTTTTCTTCTTCCTCCTCCTCTACCTCTGTAGAATTATCGGGATGACCGTAAGATCGTGACTCCAAGGTGCTAAAGTAGTAACTCTATAGAAATGACGATGATGATGAAATGATGATGAGCAAAAGAGAGGGAGGGGGGGGGGAGGGGGGCAGGAGTAGGCTATCAATAAGGAATCAAAGGAATTGGATCAAGGGAGGATGAAGCGGAGGATCAAGAAGAGATTAGCGAGTGCAAGGCATCGTGCTGGGAAGTTGAGGCGCGAGATAAGAAGAGGAAACAAAAGAGAGAGAAAGCGGAATGGATAAAGAATGGTGGGAAAGCGACAAGAAAATAGGATGGAGAAGAAGGAAGGAGGAAGATACAGAAAACAAAGAAAGGAAAGATAAAGAGATGAAAGAAGTAATGAAAAATTGAGAAGGGAAAATATTAAGAAAGAAAAAAATGATGATGAAGAGAAAGTGTAATTGATAAATAATGTTGGGAAAATCAGAAGAAAAGAGGCAGAAGGAAGATAAAGAAAACAAGCGCTATAAACAACAGGATTTCCGGAAAGAAAAATATAAATAAGAAAGATTAGTGAGAGAAAGGAGAGCAGGAGAAAAGAAAAATGATGTCGAGGGAAAGCAAAGAGAGAAAGCGTAAGATAGATAATGGCGGGAAAGTCAGAGGATAGGACGCCAGAGAAAATACAGAAAACAAAGATCAGAAGATAATAAGAGGAAGGATATAAAATGATGAGAAAAATGTTGATGGGAAGTGAGAGGGAAAGATGAAAAAGGAAGATAGAGAAAATAAATATTAGAACATAATAAAATGAAAGATATAAAAGATATGTTGAAAAAGTGATATGAGGAGAAAAGAAAAATAATATCGAGGAAAAGTTTAATAGATAAGTAACTGACGAAAAATGAAAAGAAAAGAAACAGCAGGAAGATGCAAAAAAAAAAACAGAGCGGAAAGTTAAAAAGAAATAAAAGAAGTAATGGAAATGTGAGAAGCGAGAATAGATGGAAAGAAAAATGAGAACGAAGAAAAGAAAATAAACAAAGCGAGAAGAAAAGAGGTAAGAGGAACGATTAGAAAGTAATGAGGAAAGATAAATAGACGAAAGATATATGAGTGGAAAAGTGAGAAGCAAGAAGGCAACAAGGGGAAGAATAATAAGAGGAAAAATAAATACACGAAAGAAATATTAGAGGAAAAGTGAGACGTGAGGGAGGAAGAGGAGATGAGACAAATGATATCAAGAAAGAAAAGGAGGAAGAGAGATGTGAGAGAGAAATGACGATGGAAGATATGAGAGAAAAGTATAACATAGAAAAACGACAGGAAAGTTAGAAGAGAAAAATACAACGAGAAAAATATAAGAGAAAATAAAAAGAAAACTCAAAATAAGTAGGAAAAAACTGTAATATAGAACTAATGACTGAAAATGAAAAGAAAAGGCAAGAAAAGTTTACGAGGAAGAAGATTACAATGAGAAATGAATATAAAAATGGAAGAAAAGAAAGAAAAGAGGAAGTATTAGAGAGATAATGAGTGAAAAATGTCAAACAAAAAGAGGAAGAAATAAGAAATAGAATAACGAGCAAAAGTATAGCAAAAAAATATAGAAGGTAAGGAAGAATTATTTAAGATACGAAAGATCAAGAAGAAAGAAAGAAATTAAGCAATAAATTAGCTGAAGGAGAAGAAAGAAAAACAAGTAAAAAAAATACTAAAAAAATCAGCGAAAGAGTGTGAAGAAAATATAGAGTGTGATAAAAGAGAGAAAGGACCAAAGGCAGTAAATATATGGAGATAAAGCGGACGGGAAAGAAAAGAATGATGGACAATGTGGGAAGAAAGATGAAGAAAAATGGGTACTAGAGAAAGACGGATGGATAGAATATGTAGGTGATGAAGAAAGAGCTCGAGTAATAAATAAATAACGAGGAAGAAGAGGAAAAAGAGGAAGGTAACAAATATGGAGAAGGAAAACTAGGAAAATGAGTAACACAAATGTAAGCCTTTCTTGTTACCAACTTTAAGTGGTTTGTGTTATGTGTTAATATTTAATAAGTTTAAGGCGCGACTGTTATCTCACGTCAGGTCCAGTGTGCCGTTGCCTGCTTTCTCCAGTTGATAGAAGTCGTGAGACAACACAATAGCCTTTTAGTTAAGTGATGTGTGGCCGAGCGGTAGCCGTTATCAGTTCACTTTAGTTCACTTTAGTTCTCTTTAGTTCTCTCTCTCAGGTTAATACAAATAGCAAATGTATTTTAACTATATTAACAGTTGTACTACATAAGGTTTACAGTTTACGTGAGCGAGACGCACGAAATCAGAGACAGCCACACCGCTGCAGGGCGCGGGGCGGCAGAGCACCGCTCGCCTGCCCGTCACCCGTCTTCTCTCCCTTCTCCGCGTTGTTCGCCCGTTTTATTTGCTTGTAGTTCGTCCGGAAGGGTGTGGGCTCCGGTTGATGACTGTTGATGAAAGTCATCATTTGCTGATCCTAGTGTCAGTTCATCACAGCTTCCCACGGCCAAAAGCACGACGTGTTGTTAAACATCCTGTTGTGCGACACCGACCGGGTGTCGCCACACGTACAGTCATACATACACATGTACATTATAATATACACATTTCATCGCTCGGTTCTCTAAAAGTCGCGACCTCGCGACTCACCCGACCTTTAAAAGCAGTGTACCTACCCATGTTACAGTCGCACAATGTGTACTAGTTAAACGAGGTCCTGTTATTGCCTTAAAAAAAATATATATATATACAAGTCAGAGCCCGCCTAACGATACAACATCGGGAAATGCCAATGATAATAAAAATAATCATGGAAGTAACAAGAAATGGGCAAAGTACATACAGGGCGAGGTAAACAGGGCTAGAGTCGTGGACATGGAAGCTCAGTACTATTCCGAGAAAACAAAATAATAGCTCTAAAAATTATTTGCATGATACATCCTAGAAAAATTAAATTGACTAAACTGTCATTGGGATACATGGTAATGGAGCTATTTGGAATAGTAAAAAGAAAAAGGAACAATCCTTGAAGAAGATCTGCTACACACTGAACCTTCGAGTCACACCTGGTCACAAAACTGTCGCAGAGAAACACTCATCCGTTGCGTGACAATTAATTGCCAGTGTCGTTACCCTCGGCACGCCTTCGAGACGGGTGGGGTTTACAACAATAGATAAGGTTGTGTGAAAAGAAGTAATGTTATCCGTAGAGTCTCCTAATAGTTACAATGTGATAACAAGGACAAGTCTGGAGAACCTTAGAAGCATCGGCAGTCAGCACCACTAACTCCTAATACTCCGTTTTACAGGTCTACAGTACTATAAAAGAAAATCCTGTCACTAAGTTGTGAAATCACTGTTGTAACAAATCTCACTGAAATATATAATTCCAGCATAATTGATTAAAGTAATTCCAGCATTAATAAGCATCAAATGAAAAAGACAAATTTCCACCTATCCCTCGATCGTAACGAACGTGGATGACTGACATCTATGACGCCAAAAATAACTCCCGTAACGGGTAACAGTGGTGTGTCAAGTAAGGGTAAGTAAGACTTGTCTGCTTACTTCCAAAGCTTACAGATACTCACATGCTGGTTACGATAAAAGTTAGGGACAGCATCTGCTCAAGTTAAGTCTGTCAGTGCAGAGAAAAAGTATGTTTTAAGCAGAAGCACATGAGGTTCAAGGTTAAATTGTACCTACCCTATGTTAGTCTACACCCTCGGTTATTACGGCTCCAATTAAATTAAGAAGACTGACTGCCTTGCATCAACTCAGCAGTAAAAGAAAATAGTGGGTTAGAGTGAAAAGTATTACTCAAGCACTCCCCTTCTCGCATGAAAAAGATGCAGGCAAAAGCTTAGGAACCAAACATAAATTAGTAGATGCGAGGATGCAGGTTATAGTCGTGTGGTGGAAAGATACACAAAGCAGCGTCAGGCTGAACCTCAAGCCGGCGCTAGTCTTTGGAGACGATCACTATGCACCATTCTGTGCAAAAAACAAAAAACAAAAAAATCGTAAAGCTCAAATTTCCAACCACCTATTTATCTGACTATTTCTGCCTAAACCACGGGTAAAAGAACACACCAAGGAATTTTTGATTACCGCTGGTGACACCCAAAAAGGTTTAGGTCAGAGGGTCGCGAAGGCCCCCCTCCCCGACGAACGTGTCGACGGGAAACGAAGCTTCAAAAAGGACCCAAAATTACTTTAAATGCCATAAAAGTTGGCTGATAAAACCGTGTAGGTTGCCAGTGGGGCTGTAGTCAAGGGATACTGCACTCCTTCGAAGAGGAACTTTAAGGACAATCATGTACACAAGGAACTCTAGTAATAATCTAGCATTAGCTACAGTAATGGTTTCTCCATCTGTCTAGTTTCCCTGTTTAAAACACGAGATCAAATCAGTAGATAGCCTGTAGGCGTCCACTGGCCTATTAAAAAGGCCACTCGTTTGCACAGTGTCCACTGCAAAATATACACCCTTTATGAGGCTGTGTTGCCCATCTTCCCCAAATGTTTAAAGAAAAAGTGACCGAAACGCATCATAATCCTTCCGTCCTGTGAACGCGCTCCTGTTTATGAGGGCCGTGCTCCCGTTCCCGGGACTGACCTTCGAGCGGCTGAGAGATATTTTATCTCCCGGATTTGACACGAATGAAATGTCCATGACAATCTCACTTTGAAACGAGAAGTCCCTGGCCGAATAATCTGCCTCCCTTGCTACCCTGCGAAAGGCCTAACTGCTGTTGCTGTTAGCGGGTGATTAGAGGCAGAAGCCATTGTGGGATTAGTAAGGTAAGTAAATACCTCTTGGTTGTTCATGCAGCGTAGAAGAAGGAGGAGGCACCCTTTGAAGACTGCTACACTCCTTACATGACAGTTACCGGTATCCTTGACGGCACTGTCATTTCTCTCCACCCACCCCTCATAGTCCTCAGTGAGAGCTTGTATCTTCGGGTCAGGTTTCTCTGCCATTAAAATGAGTTACTAGTAAAATGAGGAGTAAAATGGTAAAAGAAAAAAAATATCGCTGCAAAAATAATTAAAGTAATAATCCTTCACCGCTAAGTATGTGCTCACTCCTCCCCGATGCTTTTAAAATGCATAATAAAAGAGGAAAAAGAATAATGAGTGAGGCTTAGCAAGACAAAACTTCTCCACTGTGAAATAAAACACACAAAAGAAAGGAGAAAAGAAAATGAATGGTTATACATAAAATGCGTAACAATGTTACTCAAGAAAAATATTAAACAACCAAACGCCAGAAAAATCAACAGCTGAAAACTCTAATAGATTAGACACGGCCCCACACGCCTAAACACGTGAACATAATAATAGTAATGCACCTGAAATAATGTTGCAAGTGGTGTAATTACTGAAACCGTATCAATGAGTGTCAGCTATAATGTGCTAAAAACCTCGAAGACAGCAACTCGATACCCCACTACTCAGCACGCTCGCGTCCTTCGCCTCGCCGGTGACAAGGGCAGGGCTGCAGGGGTGGCAGGGTCCGCCGTCCCCCGTCTGGTAGCGGGGAGGGTTTGGCACGGGCAGACAATATACGCCCACCAGTCACCCTCAAAGGTCCGAGTTGCCTGGCGAAGATAAGTGCGCACCTACGACGAGTTGTGTCGTAGGAAGAAACAAGTGCCGAGACACCTCCAAGGAAACTTGGTTGTGTGGAGGTGCGAGGCGGGGCGCGCGGGCTATGTGGAGGTGCGGGGCGGGGCGGGGTGTGCTCTCGGGTGCGGCTGTGTGCTGACTTGACTCACTGGGGCAGGAAAAGCCGCGCGCTGATGTCAGCGTATGTTTGCTGTGTCCGATACCGTTCACTGCCCCCACACACTGTCACTGAAGCTACGTTTGAGAGAGAGATGTAACAATTCGGAGTAGTTCGTAACCACGCTGCACATCATTTATGTTAATAACTTTTGAGCGTTACTTTCTTTTAACGTGGTTAACGATGAGGCGGCCACCAGCCACCATGCATTTTATGTTATGTTATATTAGAGATAAGACCTATAGAACACTTCGGAGAGGTCCGTAAACGCTGTTCACCACTTTTGTTAACGATTTTTAAGTGTTTACTTTTTAAGTGGTATATTTAATGTTTAAGGCGCGAACTGTTATCTCACGCCAGGTCCGGTGTACCGTTGCCTGCGTTCTCCAGTTGACTGAAGTGGTTGAGACAACACAATAGCCTTTTAGTTAAGTGATGTGTGGCCGAGCGGTAGCCGTTATAAGTTCACATTAGTTCTCTTTAGTTCTCTCTCTCAGGTTAATACAAATACCAAATGTATTTTAACTATATTAACAGTTGTACCACATAAGGTTTACAGTTTACGTGAGTGAGACGCACGAAATCAGAGACAGCCACACCGCTGCAGGGCGCGGGGCGGCAGAGCACCGCTCGCCTGCCCGTCACCCGTCTTCTCTGCCTTCTCCGCGTTGTTCGCCCGTTTTATTTGCTTGTAGTTCGTCCGGAAGGGTTTGGGTTCCGGTTGATGACTGTTGATGAAAGTCATCATTTACTGATCCTAGTGTCAGTTCATCACAGCTTCCCACGGCCAAAAGCACGACGTGTTGTTAGACATCCTGTTGTGCGACACCGACCGGGTGTCGCCACACGTACAGTCATACATACACATGTACATTATAATATACACATTACATCTGATACTTTCTTATTATATACTAAGTAGGAACTGGGACTAGCGTTTTTTTGTTTTTTTGTTTCTCATTTAATTTTGCTTTAGCTGCTTCCTCTACTGTAAAAACAAACAAATATCTTGCATGTTCACCCGGCTCTCCCGACTAAGGTGTGTTCGCGTAATGGTGTTCACAGGTGTTATAACAGGTGTCGCCGCTGACGGGCCGGCGCGCGGGGCTCAATTTGCCGAGGACAGCCCGTGATCAGAGTGAAGGAGTGACGCGTCCACGACTTGTTTATTTACATCGATTTTTCATCCGTCTTGCGTATCAGTTCGGATTTGTTGGGTAATTTATAAGGCACCGTCCTCCTCCTTCTCCTCCTCCTCCTCCTCCTCCTCCTTCTCCTCCTCCTCCTCCTTCTCCTCCTCCTCCTCCTCCTCCTCCTCCTCCTCCTCATCATCATCATCATCATCATCATCATCACCATCATCCTCTATCCTGTTTTTCACGAATGCAAAATAAAGTGTTTCTGCTGAGAGAGAGAGAGAGAGAGAGAGAGAGAGAGAGAGAGAGAGAGAGAGAGAGAGAGAGAGAGAGAGAGAGAGAGAGAGAGAGAATCATTAGCTACCACAGCACAACTTCCCTCCCAAACGCTCTCCAGTTCTCTCTTTAACATCAGCACACTCAGTCCTGCTCCAGTAAATGTTCTCATTTCACCTCCCAACCTGTTTTCCTGTCGGTTCTGTCTGCTTGAGTTCTTGGGACAGAAAAATCGTATGTTCTTAAGCTGTACACACTCTTCTCAGTCTGTTCCGTTCCTTCACCACGTTATTCATAAACTAGTTATGCCTGTATCCTTCCCCAGCCTGAGTCCATCCTGTTATTTAGGTCCAGACTCCTCCTCTTTATCTCTTCTACAGTTATATTCTATCTTACTATATTACTGTCACTTTTATCACTTCTACAGTTACTATCTTACTATATTACTGTCACTTTCATCACTTCTACAGTTACTATCCTACTATATTACTGTCACTTTTATCACTTCTACAGTTACTATCTTACTATATTACTGTCACTTTCATCACTTCTACAGTTACTATCTTACTATATTACTGTCACTTTCATCACTTCTACAGTTACTATCTTACTATATTACTGTCACTTTCATCACTTCTACAGTTACTATCCTACTATATTACTGTCACTTTCATCACTTCTACAGTTACTATCCTACTATATTACTGTCACTTTCATCACTTCTACAGTTACTATCTTACTATATTACCGTCACTTTCATCACTTCTACAGTTATTATCTTACTATATTACTGTCACTTTCATCACTTCTACAGTTACTATCTTACTATAGTACTACTATATTACTATCACTTTTATCACTTCTACAGTTCCTGGTTACCACTCTTCCCATTAACAGTTTTTAGGTCTACTTCTAAGAGCCTAAGAACATGAGTCTGTAGGAGGCCGTCTGCAGTTCCTGGGTTGAGATTCTTAGGTCGGTTTCTTAGACGCTTCTTTCTTTAATATCAACTGCTTCTAAAGGCCAATAAAGAGGTTAAACGCGTTCCCATGAGTGTTTCTTTACGTTTATGGTACAGAAGAATGGCCTCACTGCCACCAGGGTTATAAAACTGTCCACGGAAAGTTCCACTACTCGTACGAAATGAAACTGCTACATGTGTGTGTGTTTGAGGGACGAAATGTTTGATAGTATGACCCTCACTTCTTTCACTATCTGTTACTAATACTGTATCATCTAAACGCGTTCCCATGAGTGTTTCTTTACGTTCATGGTACAGAAGAATGGCCACACTACCACCAGGGTCATAAAAGTACCCCTGGAAATGCTCAAAGCTCCTATTAATGCCTTGTCAAATGTGTGTGCCAGGGCGCCGAAATGTTTAAGACGACTCTTACTACTTCAGCTGTTTATCGGTTATCAGAGCTTTGCATAACACGACCCACTGAAGTCCTCAATTTCCCGCAGCTAACCAACGCTCTGAGGCAGCAAATGACCCTATGTGTGTGTGTGTGTGTGTGTGTGTGTGTGTGTGTGTGTGTGTGTGTGTGTGTGTGTGTATCATGAGTTCGCATTTATTAATATTTCGGCTCCCAGGAACACATATTTGACAAGGCTTTCGTAGGAGTTCTAGGCATTTCCAGGGGTAGTTATATGGCCCTCGTTGTAGTCTGGCCATTCTTCTGTACCATGAACCAAAGGAAACACTCACGAGAACCCGACTACTCTCCTTCTTGGCCTTTGGAAACAGTTGATGTGGGGGGTGGAAGGAAGCGGCTGAGAGCACCAACCCCGCGTCCTGCTGGTTCACTCACGCCGCCACTCATCCCGCCACTCTCTCTGCCTTTCCCTCCTCATCTGTTCCGCCTTATCAGCCACCATCGCCGCATTACCCGCCGTTTCCATTCCACGCCCCCCTCACACACACACACACACACACACACACACACACACACACACCCGCTGGCAGTCTTTCTCCATATCCATCTCTCTCCTTGGTCGTTCTGGTCTGTTTGCTCTCCACTTTTACTGACGTTGATTCTTGCTTTTCCTTTGTAATGTTTGGTCTCTGTTGTCTTACGTGTGGCCATACTGCGTTATGCACCTTTTATACAATGACCATCAGCTGTGACGAGAGAGAGAGAGAGAGAGAGAGAGAGAGAGAGAGAGAGAGAGAGAGAGAGAGAGAGAGAGAGAGAGAGAGAGTTATGGAAAAATGATGAAAATAAAAGATAAAAAAGAAATGCATCAACAACAACAATAACAACAGCAACATTAAACTTTGTCACGGTAGAAATAGTAATTGTTATGTAGGCGTCTCTCTCTCTCTCTCTCTCTCTCTCTCTCTCTCTCTCTCTCTCTCTCTCTCTATCTATCTATCTATCTATACATTTAGCATTCCATCTATCTATCTATCTCGAGGCCTTCCCCATATATACTCTCATCCATCAGTTTATATTCTAATTTATTTCTTGTTCTCTTGATTCCTCGGACGTGAGCACTGAAATAAATTGTTTGTCTGCAGTTTAATGTGTCCCGGAAAGTGTGTGTGTCTGTGCAGGTGTGGACAGAACCCGGCTGCTACCTGTGCGCCTTTAAACATTAATTCGTATATTTATTTTCGTCCCGGAGTTTAATATTAATTGTCTCCGTGTTTACAAGAAGCGTCGCCGTCATAATTTTCCCTTAGTTAGTGTGTCGAGAGCCAGGCTGGGGATAACCTTTGCCTGATTGTTTTTTACAGTAAAGGAAGCATTTCAAGGGCAAAAAAAATAATAGTGAAAGAAAGAAACCCTCTACTCACTGCCCCTATATAAAAAAAATAAAGTTTAGAAGGGTGGCCAAAAGAGAGGTCAATTTCGGGAGGAATTGAAGTCATAGGCAGGAGAAAATACACACAAAAGAAGGTTGTTTGAGACTTTTCAGAGTGTAAAAGTGTAAGGGATGAAATAATGAAGATGCTGGTTAACTCTAGCATAATGGGTTTGGACAGTGTAGGGATGAGCTAGAGTAGAAAGTCGAGTGCAGCGGGGCCGCAGGAAGGAGGGGAGGCATATAGTTAGCAAGTTCAGAAGAGCAGTCAGCATGAAAATATCGATAGAAGATAGAAAGAGAGGCAATGTGGCGGCGGATTTTAGAGGTAGAAGACTGTCAGTAAGTGGAGGAGAGTTGATGAGATGAAGAGCCTTAGTGATAATGTTTGCAAATGTTGGGAGCTTGACTGGTGGTAACGTTTGTCTGACTGTCTTGAGAGCTTGACTGGTGGTAACGTTTGTCTGACTGTCTTGAGAGCTTGACTGGTGGTAACGTTTGTCTGACTGTCTTGAGAGCTTGACTGGTGGTAACGTTTGTCTTGCTGTGTTGAGAGCTTGAGTGGTGGTAACGTTTGTCTTGCTGTGTTGGGAGCTTGACTGGTGGTAACGTTTGTCTGACTGTCTTGAGAGCTTGACTGGTGGTAACGTTTGTCTTGCTGTGTTGAGAGCTTGACTGGTGGCAACGTTTGTCTTGCTGTGTTGAGAGCTTGACTGGTGGCAACGTTTGTCTTGCTGTGTTGAGAGCTTGACTGGTGGTAACGTTTGTCTTGCTGTGTTGAGAGCTTGACTGGTGGTAACGTTTGTCTTGCTGTGTTGAGAGCTTGACTGGTGGTAACGTTTGTCTTGCTGTGTTGAGAGCTTGACTGGTGGTAACGTTTGTCTTGCTGTGTTGAGAGCTTGACTGGTGGTAACGTTTGTCTTGCTGTGTTGAGAGCTTGACTGGTGGTAACGTTTGTCTTGCTGTGTTGAGAGCTTGACTGGTGGTAACGTTTGTCTTGCTGTGTTGAGAGCTTGACTGGTGGTAACGTTTGTCTTGCTGTGTTGAGAGCTTGACTGCCTCCCCCCTCTTTTTTCTCCCTCCTCCTTTGTACCATTTTCCTTCCTTCCTTTTTTTGGTGTTGCGTTAGTCTGAGTGTGTTGAGAGCTTGACTACCTCCCTCATCTTTTTCCTTCCTCCTTTCTTTGTACCATTTTCCTTCCTTCATTCATTCATTCATTCCTTCATTCCTTTCTTCCTTCCCTTCATTGGTGTTACGTTTGTCTAAGTGTTTTAAGAGCCTGACTGCCTCCCTCCCTCTTTTACCTCCTTCCTCCCCTCCATTGTATCATTTTCCTTTCCTTCCTTCCTTCCTCCTTCCTTCCTTCCTTCCTTCCTTCCTTCCTTTTGTGATAATGTAAACTTTAGTGTCTTGAGAGCTTGGATTCAACGAAGACCTAAAAACAGACTACATAGGTGAGAGAGAGAGAGAGAGAGAGAGAGAGAGAGAGAGAGAGAGAGAGAGAGAGAGAGAGAGAGAGAGAGAGAGAGAGAGAGAGAGAGAGAGAGAGAGAGAGAGAGCAGAACCAAATAGAAAAAGACAGACACAGATAGATAGATATATAGATAGATAGATAAATAGATAGATAGACAGACAGACAGACAGACAGACAGACAGACAGACAGACAGACAAACAAATTACAACCAGACAAGCACGACTGAGTGACTGACAGAGGGAGAAACAAGAGTGACACACACACACACACACACACACACACACACACACACACACACACACACACACACACACACACACACACACAAGTGCCCGCCTGTTTTGTTTTTACAATGTTATATTTGCATCGTAAACAACGCAAGTATTTATAGGTAGGTTTCATAAGGTTCCTGAGGGTGTGTGTGTGTGTGTGTGTGTGTGTGTGTGTAATATCAACATTTTTACCTGCATTTCGTGGTCAGTATACTCTTATCTATTTATCCATCTATCTTTCTATCTATTTATATATCTATCTATATGTGTGTGTGTGTGTGTGTGTGTGTGTGTGTGTGTGTGTGTGTGTGTGTGTGTGTGTGTGTGTGTGTGTGTGTGTGTGTGTGTTATGGCCCTCAATACACCATCAACAAAGTGACTATGGCGCTGGTTGACGGACAGCTGTGATTTTATTGTCGTCGTAAGGTCTTCAGTTAGTCGTTTGAAGGGTCGGTCAACGGTGCCTTGGGGTCATGGAGGGTCGTGGAGGGCGTGGCGGCGGGAGGGTCGTCAGTGAGGCGAGGAGACCATTATGGAAACGACTTGCAAATGTTTGGGCATCAGGACCCGTGCAGTGTTGTAATGGTGGTCATGGAGGAGGAGGAGGAAGAAGAAGATGAAGAAGAAGAAGAAGAAGAAGAAGAAGAAGAAGAAGAAGAAGAGAAGGAGCAGTTTAACATCGGTGTGTGTCGCCTCTTTGTTTACTTAGATTTGTTTGTGTGTGGACGAGTGATGTCTTCAGTTGTTTTCTTGTGTCTTTGTGTGTTTTGTGCCTGTCTTCTTAACCACGGTGTCCCAATTGTCTTCTTTTACGTCTTTTATGTCTTCGGCTTACTTATAATTAGGCTTGTTTGGGTGTTTTTTATAAGTGATGTCTTGAGTTGTTTTCTTGTGTCCTCTGAACCACGATATCCCAGTTGTATGTGTTTTAAGCCCAGATTCTCGCATATTTGGAGGCTTCTTCTCTCCTCTTCAGCTGTTTTCCTCTCTTCCTTCCTCTTTCTTACTTCTCTTCTTATCCTACCATCTCTCTTTTCTTCCCATCTTGTTTTGTGTGTATGGGTGATGTTTTGAGTTGTCTTTTTGTGTGTTTTAGTGTGTTTGTGTCTCCTTAACCACGATGTATCAGTTGTCTTATGTTATGATGTGTGTGTTTCCCTATCTCATGGACCACTATATCGCAGTAATCTTTTTGTGTCCTAATGTTTGTGTTTGTGTCCCTAAAATCACGCACTATATATCAGTTGTTTTCTTAGGTGTCAGGTTCATAGTCTCAAACATTTCTTTCATTAACACACACACATTTGATAAGGCTTTAGTAGGGATTGTGTTAGTGTTTCCATGGGTAGTTTCATGAGCGTAGTGATAGTCTGACAAGGCATCTGCACCATGAACGTGAAAAAACACTCATGAGAACCCGACTAATCTTTTTTGTGGCCTTGGAAAATGTTGTTGTGGGATCCGAAAGTGTCTGAGAATATGTGTCTTTGTGTGTTTGTTTGCCTGTGTCTCCTAAACCACACAATCCCCTTAAGGCAACGCATGAGCCACGGTCTTTGAGGGACTTGAGCCGTTTATGAAGAAGGGTCGACGGGGGCATGGGTGAAGCCCGTGACAAGGACCAGGTGCAGCCGTGGCCCTAACCTGAGACAGAGTGCGTCGTTTATGGCTTTAATTAACGTGCAGTGCGTCACGCGGGCACATGCAGGGGTTGAATCTCGCAGGAAGGCAACGTGCGAGTGTGAATTTTCTGCTTGTCAAGTCTGTAGAAAATCCTCGTCAAATGATCGCTATTTCCAGTGTGTTTGTAACCGCCCGAATAAAGTTTTACAATCCTATACAATCCATAATGGTGAGGTTTCCGATGCAACATCAGATACAAGAGATTTCCTGTATAGTTTCTCACAAGTTCTTTAACTTATGTATGCAGGGTTGTAACCTTTTTTTGGTGCTGTTTGTAGCGCCGATAGGCTGTCTTGAGGGGCATCTTGGGCGACCCCGACCCGTTAGTGGCGCAGGCGAATTTCATTTATACTAGCTGCCGTGATATATAACTCTTGCATGGCTCATGCTGCCCCCCGGTGCTCCTCTTGACTGAAGTCGCTGAAGTTAGGGTTGATATGAAGATCTGGGCAGCATATGGGTAATCTTCCGCCACTCGGCGATGGTTAAAAAATCAACGCGTTTCGGTGGTTCTCGAACCTAGGTCCATGGGGTCACCAAGCCTGCACGCTGACCACTCGGCCACCGCCTCCCCGTAATTAGGCAGAGCTCGTGTGTATGAATTTTCTGCATGAAGAAGATTGAAAATCCTCGTTACATTACCGTCAGTTCTGTGTTTTCTAGTATTTGACTATCACGATCAGTCTTTATTGTTATATTTGTGTCTGCTCGTCTATGGGACTGTTTATGTCGAAATTTGTTACAGGTACTTGTCATATAATCGTCATTTCTGTGCTTCCCTGTGTTGTACTGTCACTTTTCATATCCAGGTATACTATAAATATAAATAAATATAAATAAATAAATATAAATATAAATAAAAAACTTTCTCTGCTGCGCTAGACATATTGAAAGCCTTCGATAGAGTCTGGCACCAGTCTTTGCTTTCTAAACTGCCCTCTTTCGGATTCTATCCCTCTCTCTGTTCCTTTATCTCCAGTTTCCTTTCCGGCCATTCTATCTCTGCGGTGATAGACGGTCACTGCTCTTCCCCTAAACCTATCAACAGTGGCGTTCCACAGGGCTCTGTCCTATCACCCACTCTCTTCCTGTTATTCATCAATGATCTTCTTTCCATAACAAACTGTCCTGTCCACTCATACGCCGACGACTCCACTCTGCATTATTCAACTTCTTTCAATAGAAGACCCTCTCAGCAAGAAGTACACAACTCCAGACTGGAGGCTGCAGAACGCTTAACCTCAGACCTTGCTATCATTTCCGATTGGGGCAGAAGGAACCTTGTGTCCTTCAATGCCTCAAAAACTCAAATTCTCTACCCGTCAACTCGACACAGTCTTCCAAACACCTATCCCCTATTCTTTGATAACACTCAGCTCTCACCATCTTCTACGGCAAACATCCGCGGTCTATCTTTAACTCAAAATCTCAAGTGGAAACCTCATATCTCATCTCTTAATCTGCTTCATCGAGGTTGGGGGTTCTGTATCTCTCCGCCAATTCTTTTCCCCCTTTTAAATGCTATCCATATACAAGGGTCTTTTCCGCCCTCGTATGGAGTATGCATCTCACGTGTGGGAGGCTCCACTCACACAGCTTTCTTGGAGAGAGTGGGCTAAGGCTCTTCGTCTCATCAGCTCTCCTCCTCCTACTGATAGTCTTCTACCTCTTAAATTCCGCTGCGATGTTGCCTCTCTTTCTATCTTTTATCGATATTTCCAAGCTGAACTTGCTAACTGCATGCCTCCCCCCTCCATGGCCCTGCTGCACACGACTTTCTACTCATGCTCATCCCTATACTGTCCAAACCCTTATGCAAGAGTTAACCAGCATCTTCACTCTTTCATCCCTCACGCTGGTAAACTCTGGAACAATCTTCCTTCATCTGTATTTCCTCCTGCCTACGACTTGAACTCTTTCAAAAGGAGGGTATCAGGACACCTCTCCTCCCGAAATTGACCTTTCTTTCGGCCACCTCTTGATTCTTTTTTGGGAGCAGCGAGTAGCGGGCTTTTTTTTTTACTTTTTTTTATGCCCTTGAGCTGTCTCCTATGTTGTAAAAAAAAATATATATATATATATATATATATAAATAATAATAAAATATTTATATATATATATATATATATATATATATAATATATATAAATATATATATATATATATATATATATATATATATATATATATATATATATATATATATATATATATATATATATATATATATATATATATATATATATATATATATATATATATACACACACACAACAGCATCCATATGATTAACATTCATGTAGTTAAATTACTTTAATTAATGAATTAAAATTATTATCCATACTCAAACCAAAAATTAATGTAGTATGCATGCCCAAACAGAACTCATCAGTCGAATTAGATTAACTTAAGAGTTATAAATGCAGACTAACATAAACAGAAGAAGAAAAAGATTCAAAATTCACGATAATCTTTAGGCATTCCACTGTCTGCGTCAAAAGCCTCTGACTATAGACCCTTCTGGCTCCTCAAAATAGTTAGTTTTAGGTCAACGTTAATGAGATTAAGTTTAAATCAGGTGTTTTTCACGTTCATGGTACAGAAGGAGGGTCAAACACCACCAGGGTTATTAAACACCCCTGGAAATGCCCACAAATCCTACGAAAGCCATGTCAAAAGTATGTGTTAGAGCGGCGAAAGGTTCAAGAATATGGTCGTCACTGAGTCACTGTAAATCACCGCTCCTCGGCTGCACGTGTCGGGAAATTGGCAATGGTCCGTCTCACCACTTGGCAAGCCCCGCGCTCTTTGCATGCATGACAGCCGGTGTGTGTGTGTTATTCCTGCCCATATTTGTACAGCATAATAGTTCGCGCCTCTCGCCTCTCGCATCGCCGGGCTATTGCTATCAGAAAAATGCCTTCCCGGAGTGACGGATGAGGCTCTCTGAAATGCCATAAGCTTCCCCTTTATGTAAGACCGACAAGCCCTCCTTCACACACACACACACACACACACACACACACACACACACACACACACACACACACACACACAGAAACACAAACACGAGATATATATATATAGATAGATAGATAGATAGATACATAGATAGACAAAAAATATTAAAGAGAAAGAGGCATTACAATATACATGGCTTGATAGACAGACACACACACACACACACACACACACACACACACACACACACACACACACACACACACACACACACACACACACACACACACACACACACACCACTGAACCCACCACAACCACCACCATCACCACCAGTGTCGCCGGAACTGAGCATCGCCACGGCAAGCTCTCGTGAGCCTCGCCAAAATTCACCGCCAGCCCAGGACGACGACGAGGAAGAGGAAGAAGTGTTTATCTAGTCAAAGCATACTGAGAGTGCCTGAGCCGACTCGTCCCGCCGCTGCTGCACGGGCTTGGGGTAAATATTGCACGCCGGCACGAGAGGCACGGAATGTCTTACCTTGGTAGTGTCAGACTCTTCCAGCCGTCACGTCAACTGTTCTCAAAGGTCAAAAAAGGATATCAGTCGGGTTTTAGTGAGTGTTTTCTTTAGGTTCACGTTGCAGAAGAAGGGTCAGACTAACACCAGGGTCATAAAACTGCTACTGGAAATGCCCAGAACACCTACGAAAGCCTTGTCAAATACGTGTGGCACGGAATGTCTTTTTAGTGCCATATTCTTAAACATTTCGGCTCCCAATAAGCACATATTTGACAAGACTTTCGTAGGATTTTTGGGCATTTCCAGGGGTAGTTTTAAGACCCTGGTGGTAGTTTGACCCTTCTTCTGTACCATGAACCTAAGAAACACACATTTGACAAGATAATGGGCGTTTCCAGGGGTAGTTTTATGACCCTTGTGTTAGTTTGACCCTTCCCCTGTACTGTGAACCTAAGAAACACACATTTGACAAGACTGGGCATTTCCAGGGGTAGTTTTATGACCCTGGTGTTAGTTTGACCCTTCCCCTGTACTGTGAACCTAAGAAACACACATTTGACAAGACTTTGGGCATTTCCAGGGGTAGTTTTACGGCCTTGGTGGTAGTTTGATCCCTAATTCTTCTGTACCATGAACCTAAGAAACACACATTTGACAAGACTTTGGGCATTTCCAGGCGTAGTTTTATGACCCTGGTGGTAGTTTGACCCTTCTTCTGAACCGTGAACCTAAAAAGACACTCATTAGAACCCGACTGCTCTCCTTTTTGCCCCTTGGAAATAGTTGATGTGAGGGGTGGAAGCGTCTGACAATACCGATCTTAGTGCCTGACGCGCGTATAAATCCCTCCCAGCCTTCCTCCCTCAGACACCGACGGGCCTTTTACTCGCCTCTTCTGTTTTGCCGGGAAAGGGACGCAGGGAAAGAGGGGACGGGGAACAAGGATGACACACGAGAGGATCAAAGGAAAAGCAGCGAAATACAGGTGAAAAACAGGGGCGCAGTGTGGAGAATATGACAGCAAAGAGGGAAGAGGAGGAGGAGGAGGAGTGAAGAGTGAGAGAAAAGCTGCTTACTGGGAAACAAGGAGGAGAAGAGGTAGGAGGAGGAGGAAGAGGAGGAGGAAAGGCACTAAAAAAATATCGTGCATGAGGTTATTGACGTGTACGGGACAAAGACGAAGCTGGTTTCGAAGGAAGAAAATTGAAAAAATAAGGTTAAAAAGAAGCAAAAAGATAAAAATAGATGAAAAAAAACGATGACAAAAAAGATAAGATAAAGATAAAAATTTTTAAAAACAATAAAATGTGAAAATTAAGAAAAAAATATAAAAGATAAAAAAAGATAAAAGAGAAAGATAAAAAAGTTGAGAAAAAATAAAGATAAAAAATACCAAAAAAAAGCTAGAAAAAATAATAAAAAGGTGCAAGATTAAAAAGGCTAAAGAGTTAAGTAAAATGAAAAACAAAAACGAAAAAAAAAAGAATATGCGAAAAATCTGCACCCGGGACTTACGTGTCAAAGGGAAAAAAAGTTATGATTGATGCGAAATAAAGAAGTTGCGTGTGTTATCGGGAAAATTATTGTTGATTCGTAGTAAAGAAGTTGTGTGTGTTATCGGGAAAATTATGGTTGATTCGTAATAAAGAAGTTGCGTGTGTTATCGGGAAAATTATTGTTGATTCGTAGTAAAGAAGTTGTGTGTGTTATCGGGAAAATTATGGTTGATTCGTAATAAAGAAGTTGCGTGTGTTATCGGGAAAATTATTGTTGATTCGTAATAAAGAAGTTGTGTGTGTTATCGGGAAAATTATGGTTGATTCGTAATAAAGAAGTTGTGTGTGTTATCGGGAAAATTATTGTTGATTCGTAATAAAGAAGTTGCGTGTGTTATCGGGAAAATTATGGTTGATTCGTAATAAAGAAGTTGCGTGTGTTATCGGGAAAATTATTGTTGATTCGTAATAAAGAAGTTGTGTGTGTTATCGGGAAAATTATGGTTGACTCGTAATAAAGAAGTTGTGTGTGTTATCGGGAAAATTATGGTTGACTCGTAATAAAGAAGTTGTGTGTGTTATCGAAAAACTATGGTTGACTCGTAATAAAGAAGTTGTGTGTGTTATCGGGAAAATTATGGTTGACTCGTAATAAAGAAGTTGTGTGTGTTATCGGGAAAATTATGGTTGACTCGTAATAAAGAAGTTGTGTGTGTTATCGGGAAAATTATGGTTGACTCGTAATAAAGAAGTTGTGTGTGTTATCGGGAAAATTATGGTTGACTCGTAATAAAGAAGTTGTGTGTGTTATCGGGAAAATTATGGTTGACTCGTAATAAAGAAGTTGTGTGTGTTATCGGGAAAATTATGGTTGACTCGTAATAAAGAAGTTGTGTGTGTTATCGGGAAAATTATGGTTGACTCGTAATAAAGAAGTTGTGTGTGTTATCGGGAAAATTATGGTTGACTCGTAATAAAGAAGTTGTGTGTGTTATCGGGAAAATTATGGTTGACTCGTAATAAAGAAGTTGTGTGTCGTGTTGTTAGGAAAATAATAATGGCTGATGCGGAATAAAGATTTTTTTTTCTTTGCGTGTGTGTGTGTTATCAGGAAAATAATTATGGCTGATACGAAATAAAGAAGTTGTGTGTTTTATCATGAAAATTATTATTGTTGATTCGGAATAAAGAAGTTGTTATCAAGAAAATTATGGTTGATAGGTAATAAAGAAGCTGTGTGTATTATCAGGAAAATTATTATTGTTGAATCGGAATAAGTAAGTTGTGTTATCCGGGTTATGTGGAATGAAGAAGTTGTTATCAGGAAAATTATTATTGTTGAATCGGAATAAATAAGTTGTGTTATCCGGGTTATGTGGAATGAAGAAGTTGTTATCAGGAAAATTATTATTGTTGAATCGGAATAAATAAGTTGTGTTATCCGGGTTGTGTGGAATGAAGAAGTTGTTATCAGGAAAATTATTATTGTTGAATCGGAATAAATAAGTTGTGTTATCCGGGTTGTGTGGAATGAAGAAGTTGTTATCAGGAAAATTATGGTTGAAGGGTAATAAACAAGTTGTGTTTTGTGAGGTGTGTCCCGCTGATCTGGACAACAACTATTGCCACAAACCTGCGCTCCCCTCTCTTAACTCTCCACTCTCTCTCTCTCTCTCTCTCTCTCTCTCTCTCTCTCTCTCTCTCTCTCTCTCTCTCTCTCTCTCTCTCTCTCTCTCTCTCTCTCTAATATAGATTCGACAGTTATTTTAAATATTGGCCCCTCTCTATCTCTCTCTCTCTCTCTCTCTCTCTCTCTCTCTCTCTCTCTCTCTCTCTCTCTCTCTCTCTCTCTCTCTCTCTCTCTCTCTCTCTCTCTCTCTCTCTCTCTCTCTCTCTCTCTCTCTATTCTCTCTCTTCACGCGCGCGTCCCTCTGCCCTACGAAAAAGCAAAGCAAATATATAGATAAACACTGCTCACTTGCTCTCCTTACCAAGATGGCGCTAAAGAAATGCTCGACTTGCACAGGAAACTTCTCTGGCCATTTCTTCTCAGGACGATCGACCGTCTGCAAGATCTGCCTGTTGACACAGCAGATGGAAACGAGACTCATTCAACAGGACGAAAGGCTGACGGCTGGCGAGAAGAAGATCACCGAACTAACAAGTACTGTTGATACCTTGCAGGAGTTTATCCAGGCCAACATCGTCGCCCCTGCTGCAAGTGACGCCTCATCACCCTCCGCACCTGCACTCGATGCCCAGCCACCTTCCGAAGAAGACACGTCACAGGGGACCGGTAGAGCTGACGCTGAATGCTTCACCCCCATGAGAGAAGGAGCCAGACCCGCCCCAAGAGCCATTTATCCTACTCATTGCTACAACAGATTTGCAATACTGGAGGAGGAGGACGAGGAACAGAGCACCTTCTTGGTCGGTGACTCTATGATTCGCCATCAGGTGGTTGAATTCTGTGGCAGAGTCCCCCGTCGTAGGCGTAACTACTGTTATCCTGGAGCTGGTGTTGACGACATCACAACTGCCCTGGACGAGGTCTCCGCTGTGGCCTCTAATGACTCACTCTTTGTTCTCCACACAGGTACAAACGACGTCACCACGACCCGGTCTGAGGAACTGCTGGACAAGTACCGTAGGCTCATCCAGCAGTATAAGTCTAAATCCCCTAATATTTTGATTTCAGGAATTCTACCACGGACGTGGGATGAGGGCGACTTCTACAGTAAGGCCTTCAGCCTCAACAACCGCCTTCAGACTCTGCGGAGAGCTTGACGTCGAGTTCTTTTGCGCCTGGAACCATTTCTACGGCCAGAGTAAGCTTTTCCAAAGGGACGGCATACACCTGTCCCCCATCGGGGCAGCTAGATTCGGAAGGCTCCTCAATGACGCCGTACGTAACGCCCGAAAAACAAAAAACGACTCTCAGCCACGTCCTTCCATCCCGCCCGTGTAAATAGACACCATACACCGCAACAGACTCGTAACATTGAACCCTCCAGTACCACCACCTCTGTTACCAAGCCTCAAGGTAATCTAAGAGTCCTTAGTTTCAATGCGCGTAGCCTAAGAAACAAGTTTGATGAACTGCGATGTCTTGCTCTGACAGAAAACTTTGACGTAATTGCTATAACCGAAACATTTATCGACACCACTAATATTGATTTAAGTTCCGAATACAACATAGATGGCTACAGATTCTTCAACAATGATCGTGTAAACCGTAGAGGTGGTGGTGTCGCCCTTTTTGTCAAAAGCTATTTGCAACCCACTGACAAAACGCCAAGAAACAGTAACGTTGAACATTTGTGCGTGCGAGTAAACACTGCAAAAGTCAATTTAAATATATCTGTCACTTACAGGCCTCCGGGGCAATCACTCGATGCCGATCTTGAAATGTACAGCGTCTTAAGGCAGTCACTTAATAACAGCGACTCACTGATACTAGGAGACTTTAACCTCCCCCATATCGACTGGGCGACACTGTCAGGTACAGAAGGCGAGTCACATAGAATGATCGATTTTCTAGAAGAAAATTATCTAAGCCAAATGGTTTCTGAGCCAACTCGACAAAATAATATACTCGACCTTGTTATAACGACCCAAGAAAACCTAGTCAGTAGTGTCACGGTAGGAGAACACCTCGGTTCTTGCGATCATAAATTAGTGCGCGTCGACATTAAAGCTCAATCATCAGTGACTGAAAATAAAGTAAAGGTGCCCAATTTCAAAAGAGCTAACTTCGTAGAAATCCGACAAAAACTAATAGAAATGCAACTATCAGATGACGGCAATGTAGAGGACGCCTGGCTAAGCTTTAAAAATTACTTACTCACTCAGCAGGACACATTTGTCCCCAAGTGCGAGAAGCGAATTAACACTAATACAAGTCCACCTTGGTTTAATAGAGAAATTAAACACTCGGTCAAGGAGAGAAAATTGTTTTACAGGTTAAAAAAAGAACAAAGCACGCCCGAAAGCATTAGACTCTACAATGATGCCAGGCGACGAGTAAACAGATTAGTGCGTCAGGCAAAGCGTAGATATGAAGAAAATATTGCAGCCAACTGTAAAAATAATCCGAAATCCTTCTTCTGTTACATAAACAACAGAAAGGCAATCAGAAGTGGAATTGGACCCTTAACAAACAGCGACGGTGCACTAGTGACTGGCAGCCAACACGTTGCAAACCTTTTAAACAATTACTTTTCCTCGGTGTTTAATAATAACAGTCCTCCCACCACTACCACCAACACCAGTACTAATGTAAATCCCGAGCATGCATTGCCTAACTTTGAAATAAAACCCGATGAAGTCCTTAAAGCCCTCAAATCACTTAAAACAAATAAAAGTCCTGGACCTGACAAAGTATATCCAACTCTGCTGAAAGAAACAAAGAGCGAAATACTCTCTTCCCTCACAACCGTATTTAATATGTCCTTGCGACAAGGCATCGTCCCTTCAGATTGGAAAAAAGGCTAACGTGACACCGATTTTTAAGAAAGGAGACAAAAAAAGTACCAGGTAATTACAGGCCCATTAGTCTAACTTCGGTTGTAGGTAAGCTACTTGAGGGCATAATTAGAGACAAAATTGTGAGTTACCTTGAAAGCCACTCATTAATTGGGGACTCATAACATGGCTTCCGAAACAAAAGATCCTGCCTATCAAACCTGTTAACCTTTTATAACGACCCCTTCACTGTTTATGACGTAACCAAATCAGTGGACGTAGTCTATCTTGATTTCCAGAAAGCGTTTGATAAAGTCCCGGATCATAAATTACTTTACAAATTAAAGCAAATAGGTATTGACGGTCAAGTAAACCAATGGATCGCGAATTGGTTGAGCAACAGACAACAAAGAGTAGTGATTGACGGATTTAGCTCAGAGTGGGCGCCGGTCACTAGTGGCGTCCCTCAGGGCTCGGTTCTTGGCCCAGTGCTCTTCATTATTTGCATCAACGACGTGGATGTTGGACTCAATAACCGCATTAGTAAATTTGCAGCCGACACAAAGATTGGTAACTCGGTTCTCACTGACGAAGACAGGCAAAGCCTCCAAGAGGATTTGCACAAAATTTCAGCTTGGTCTGATAGGTGAGAGATGCCCTTTAACGTAGACAAGTGTCAGGTCCTTCAAGTTGGAACAAAAAATAAGAAGTTCGATTACGAAATGCGCGGCGTTAAACTCAAAAGCGTTCAATGCGTCAAGGACTTGGGGGTCAAAATCGCGTCAAACCTCAAATTCTCACATCAATGCATCGATGCAGCAAATAAAGCGAACAGAATGTTGGGCTTCATTAAAAGAAACTTTTTATTCAAGAATAAAGATGTAATACTCCAGCTCTACAATAGTTTAGTCAGACCCCACTTGGAATATGCGGTACAGTTTTGGTCTCCCCACCATCCAAAGGATATTGCTAAATTAGAAGGTGTTCAGCGTCGGGCAACGAAAATGATCCCTTCCTTGCACAACAAATCCTACGAAGAAAGGCTTTCTACCCTTAACATGTTCTCTTTTGAGAAACGTCGCCTCCGAGGAAAACTGATCGAATGCTTTAAAATACTTAATGGTTTCAAGAATGTAGACAGATCAACATTGTTTATGATCGATGACACTTTGCGCACGAGGAACAATGGCGTAAAACTCAAATGTAGACAAGTAAATTCAGACTGCACCAAATTTTTCTTCACCAACGTTGTAGTGCGAGAATGGAATAAGCTTCCACCATCAGTGGTCCAGTGTAACACGATTGACTCCTTCAAAAATAAGCTCGACCGTCACTTCCTTCAACTTAATATCAACTAGATTAGAAATGCAACGTTTTGGAGCCATCTGATTAATGTAAAATCACTTAGGTTAAAGGACAGACCACCAAGTCTGGACCATGGGGTCTGTGTGGTCTGATTTTCTATGTAATTCTATGTAATTCTCTCCCTCTTCCTTTTCCCCCTAACCTCTCCCCCCCTTTCTCTCTCCTCCTCCCCCTCCCCCTCTTTCTCTTCTTCCTCTCTCCCTCTTCCTTCTCCTCCTAACCTCTCCCCCCTTTCTCTCTCCCCTCCTCCCATCCTACCACTTCTGCCCCTCCCCCCCTTCCAGCTGCTCCCCCCCTCTTCCTCCCCCCCTTCTTCCTCCTCCCCTACCACCTGATCCCCCCTTTTTCTCCTCCCCTTCCACCTGATCCTCTTCCTTCTTCCCTCTCCTGCACACTTTTGCTCCTCTCTCCCTTCTCCACCTTCTTCCTTTTTCTCGCTTCCTCCTTTCTCTTTCCTCCTCCTCCTCTTCCTCCACCGCCGCCGTTACCACGAATACCGTTTATACTCTTACTGTTGTTGTTGTTATTGTTGTTGTTGTTGTTGTTGTTGTTGTTGCTTCTGCTTCATTTGTTGTTATTTCTTTGCATAATATTTTCTCTTGTTCTCTGTTGCCGCTGTTGTTGTTGTTATTGTTTTGTTAGTTTTCCTTCCGTAAATATTGTTGATGGCATTATTCTACTTTATCCTCCTCCTCCCTCCTTCTACTACTACTACTACTACTACTACTACTACTACTACTACTGAGAGAGAGAGAGAGAGAGAGAGAGAGAGAGAGAGAGAGAGAGAGAGAGAGAGAGAGAGAGAGAGAGAGAGAGAGAGAGAGAGAGAGAGAGAGAGAGAGAGAGAGAGAGAGAGAGAGAGAGAGAGAGAGAGAGAGAGAGAGAGAGAGAGAGAGAGAGAGGCAAAAATTAAACAGTAAAGGAAACTGAGAAAATGAACACCCAGCAAGAATCCCCCCCTACATAAAAAGAGGACAAAAAATGATTACGGTCTAGGTGGTGAGCGCTTTGAGAGGCAAGTGAGAAGCCGTGTGAGGCGCCGCCGTGACCTGGCTAACCCTCTCAATGGGATCACTGAAGGCCGTGAATGGGGCGAGGCGATGGGTGAAAGGCGGACTGGTTAATTTGAAGGGAAGATGAATGCGAGGGTTGAGGAAGGGTGAGAAGGAGAGGGGGAAGGTGTGTGTATGTATGTGTGTGTGTGTGTGTGTGTGTATGTGTGTGTGTGTGTGTGTGTGTGTGTGTGTGTGTGTGTGTGTGTGTGTGTGTGTCCCTCTGAAGAACAAGAGGAACAGGGCCAGATTGTCACAAATGGATGTTGCCTGCGAGAGAGAGAGAGAGAGAGAGAGAGAGAGAGAGAGAGAGAGAGAGAGAGAGAGAGAGAGAGAGAGAGAGAGAGAGAGAGAGAGAGAGAGAGAGAGAGAGAGAGAGAGTTAGTTTTGTGTTTCTAGTCCTTTATATTTCGGCACTTTACCTCACACACACACACACACACACACACACACACACACACACACACACACACACACACACACACACACACACACACACACACACACACACATTCTTTTTCGTCCATATTGTCGGGTTCCAAGTGCTGGCGGTGGTGCTGTTATTTTTTCATCAGGAGTATTGCAAGAATGGGAAGTGGATTCATGGAGTGGGTACAGGCGGGGGAAGGGGCCAGACCGTAGGAGTGCACAGTTATATAGTGAAGGCTCGTCAACTGATGCAGGAATGGTTTTTGGGGACCTTCTTGTAGTTAAGGTCACAAATGGAAGCTGAGATGATCATAAGTCGAAGTGGAATACTAAAAGGCATATAACAGTATAAAGAAACATATATAAGGGAAAATTTGAGCATGGAGGCAAGAGTTAAGACGAGGGAAATTGTGAACGAATTAAAGCACAGAAATGAAAAAAAGTCAGAGAAAGACATAACAGTGCTAACGGACATAACATAACACAGCAAATAGTAAATAGAGAAAAACAAAAGCCCGCCAAACGTCGATCCTGTAAAAGAGTAAAGAAGGAGACCTTTTACGTATAAGTTAGATGTATTCACATTCAGCAATGACACAGGCAGGAATTGGTGTACTAGTAGAGTGGTGGATGAGTGGAACAGGTTTGGCAGTCATGTTGTGAGTGCCAGTTTGATAGATACATTCAAGAAGAGGTTAGATAAATTCATTGATAGTGAGGTTAGGTGAGGTTAGGATCACAGGAGCTGCCTTGTATTGGTCCATCGGCCTCTTGCAGATTCCTTATAGTATTTCTATGTTCTTATTTCCTTGGCGTGCTCGACCCCTGCAACAGAGCATAAGAACATAAGAACGTAGGAGTCTGCAAGAGGCCGGTAGGCCTGTACAAGGTAGCTCCTTTGAACCTAAGCTCCCGTGTATCTAACCCCACCTAATACCGCTGTCCATGAATTTATCTAATCTATTTTTGAATGTGACAATTGTATTGGCACTCACCACATGACTGCTAAGCCTATTCCACTCATCCACAACCCTGTTAGTAAACCAATGTCTGTGTGTCCTCTACCTAGGATAACACTCCCTCCTTCCCGCCTTCCTGTCATAACGGGCACCTTATTATTCACCTTATTTAGTAGTAGTAGGAGGAGGAGCAGTAGTAGTATTGGTAGTAGGGACAGGAATATACCCACGGCGTGTTAAACCCCCTTAAAATGCGTCTAAAGGGTCATATTATTAAACATTACGTCGCCCAAACACACATATTTGATAAGGCTTTCGTAGGAGTTTGAGGCATTTCCACAGGTAGTTTTATAGCCCTTGTTGTAGTTTGGTCTTCCCGTAGTGAGTCGCCGCTGGGAGGCTCTGGCGGCGGTGTTGTTGTGTGTTATGGAAACGACACGAAGCCAATCCAGGAAATGCTTCTTCGCCAGTAAGGGTTGCGCTGCCCCCCTCCTCCTCCTCCTCCTACTCTTCATTTTCTTCTCCTCATCTTCTTCTTCTTCTTCTTCTTCTTCTTCTTTTTCTTCTTCTTCTTCTTCTTCTTATTCTTTTCCTCCTCCTCCTCCTCCTCCCTCACTCTTACTGATTAGCCTCTCTTTTTTTACATACGCGTGTTTGTGTGTGTGTGTGTGTGTGTGTGTGTGTGTGTGTGTGTGTGTGTGTGTGTGTGTGTGTGTGTGTGTGTTTTCAAGTTTGCGTCTATTCTTGGATCATTTTGTTTTTCTATTAAGTGATTATATTCTCTCTCTCTCTCTCTCTCTCTCTCTCTCTCTCTCTCTCTCTCTCTCTCTCTCTCTCTCTCTCTCTCTCTCTCTCTCTCTCTCTCTCTCTCTCTCTCTCTCTCTCTGTGTATGTGTGTGTGTGTGTGCATGATAACAGTACAGACATGAGTTTACGTGTACTTAATCATATAGACTCGGCCAGTACGTCACAGGTTTAACACGCGTTGGCTCGTGGCTCTGGACACGCAGCAAACACACACACACACACACACACACACACACACACACAGACACACACACATTTATACACATACACCATCGTCATTATTATCATCATGTTTGTCATCACATTCTTTTTGTTCTTGATATTATTTTTCTTTTTGTTCTTTTCTTGTTCTTCGTTATTATCATTGTTCTTGTTCTCGTGGTTGTTGTTGTTCTTCTTTTTTTACTTTTTCTTGTTAGCATTCCCCTGTTAGCACTTCTCTTCCAGCACTATCCGGTTAACACTCTCCTTCCCCTTCCTCTGCCACCTCTTCCCTGTCCAACATTCTGCCAGCACTACCCTATCAGCACTCCCTGCCTCTATCAGCACTCCTATATCAGTAGTCCTCTGTTAGCACTTATTTCATTCCTCCTTTTCAGCACTCATGTCAGTATTTCCCTCCCAGCACTTCCCTTCTTCCTCTCCCTATCACGCCAATAAACCTTCCTTAGTCAGCACTCCAACATTCCTTCCTCTGTCAGCACTCCTTTGTCAGCACTTTCCTCCTCTTCCCATCACCATCAGTACAGCATTCCTCTTTTTGTCAGCACTCTTCTGTGAACATTCCCTTTGCCAGCACTGCCTTCCTCTTCTTAGTAGTAACATTCATTCCTCTTCTCAGCACTAGTACTCTTTCCTCTTCTCAGCACTAGTACTCTTTCCTCTTCTCAGCACTCTATCAGCATTCCTTTCATCTCCCCATCAGCACCACTACACTATTTCTTCCACTGTCAGCACTACAGTACCTTCCTCTCCTTAGCACTAACATTCCTTCTTCTCAGCACTAACATTCAGCACTTGTTAGTCAGCACTCCTCTATCAGCATTCCTTTCCTCTCCTCATCAGCACCACTACACTATTTCTTCCACTGTCAGCACTACAGTACCTTCCTCTCCTCAGCACCAACACTCCTTCCTCTTCTCAGCACTTCCTTCCTCTATCAGAACCCTTGTCAGCACTCGTTAGGCAGGTCTCCTTTCCTCTCCCCATCATCCCAACATGTCCCCTTTTCATCCCCCCAGCACCCTCCTCCTCCTCCTCCTCGTGGTTTCCTCTCCCCAGCAGCCTTCTTGCCTATAATCGCGTGTCCTCACAACCCGCCCCTCTCAGCGCCATAACTTTCCCCCTCGCCCTCCTCGTCTCCTTGCCTCCTTACCTTCCTAATCTCATATAGGGTTACCGTGCTTGCCTGTCTGCCTGCTTGATGCATACATACATTCGTGTGTGTCTATGTGTGTGTACGTGTGTGTGTGTGTATGTGTGTGGATGTTCTCTCGAGTGTGTGCCCAAGTGTGTGTGTGTGTGTGTGTGTGTGTGTGTGTGTGTGTGTGTGTGTGTGTGTGTGTGTGTGTGTGTGTGTGTGTGTGTGTGTGTGTGTGTGTGTTTGTCTGTCTGAGTGTAACTATGGCTGTTTTATTATGTTTTCTGCTTTTTTTTTTCCTGTTTGCTTGATTTTGTCCTCTTATGTCTGTTTTTTGCTTCTGTGTCTGTTTGCTTGTGTGTGCGCGTGTCTGATCGTCTGTACTTCTGTCTGTCTGTCTATCTGCCTGTTTGTGTCTGTCTGTCTATCTATCAATCTGTCTATCTATATCTCTACGTGATTTTCTTTACTACTTATTAATTCGTTATTTTCTCCTCCTTTTTCCAGGTAAGGGAAATGGAGACGGAAACGGAAGACTAAGGTATGATAAAGGTTATCTCTCTCTCTCTCTCTCTCTCTCTCTCTCTCTCTCTCTCTCTCTCTCTCTCTCTCTCTCTCTCTCTCTCTCTCTCTCTCTCTCTCTCTCTCTCTCTATCTATCTATCTTTTTAATCAAGGGTGTGGTAAGAAAAGGAAGGAGGTGGAAGAGAGGGAAGGACAGTAGGAGTGCACAGATGTATGTTATAGGTTCTCTCTCTCTCCCTTCCTTCTTCCCTCTCCCTTCCTTCCTCCCTCTCTTTCCCTCCCTCCCTCCCTTCGATCCTTCCCTCCTTCCGTCCTTCTTTCCTTCTTTCTTTCCTTCTTTCCTTATCTCTTTCTCTCCCTCTTTCCCTTTCCCTCCTTCACTCTTTCTCTCTTTCTCCCTCTCTCCTTCCTCCCCTCTTTCTCTCTTGTAGGTTTTCAGTCATTCATTTTTTCCTTCCTTCCTTTCTTCTCTCCGTCCCTCATTTCCCTCCTCCTTCTTTTTCCCTTCCTTCTCCTCCTTCTCCTTTTTTTCTCTCTCCCTCCCTTCCTCTCCTTCCCTGGCCGTTGTGTTGTAGGTTTTCAATACGGGCCGACTCGTTTTCTCCTTCCTTCCTTCCTTCGTTCATTCGTTCTTTCCTTCTTTCCTTCCTTCCTCTGTCCCTCCTTTACTCCTCATTCCCGTCCCTCTCTTTCTCTTTCTCCCTCTCTCTTTGCCCCTCTCTCCTTCCTTCCTTCGTCCATTCATTCTTTCTTTCCTTCATTCCTTCCTGTGCCTCTTTCCCTTTCCCTCCTTTACGCCTCCTTCCTGTCCTTCTCTTTCTCACTCTCTCCTTGCCCCCCTCTCTCCTCCTTCCTGTTGTGTTGTAGGTGTTCAATAAGGGTCGGCGCCACACCCTCCCGTAGCTCAGCCTCGTTGGCGCAGCACCTTCCGGGGCTCCCAGTGGTCCCCTCCGCGATACAGTGTTGTTCTCTGTTGGCTGTGTTTCTTCTAAAGTTTTATTTTTGACGTGTGTTGCTCTTTCCGTATTCTCTTTCTTTCACTTTGTTTCTGTTCGCTATTTCTGTTTTTATTCTATTCTCTTTCTCTTTCTGTTCTCTCTCATTATATTCAATTGTATGTTTCTCTTTCTCTATCTGTTTCTTTCCACTCTCTCTCTCTCTCTCTCTCTCTCTCTCTCTCTCTCTCTCTCTCTCTCTCTCTCTCTCTCTCTCTCTCTCTCTCTCTCTCTCTCTCTCTCTCTCTCTCTCTCTTTATTTACCTATCTGTCTCACCATTTTCTTCCTATTCATCATCATCATCATCTTCCTTTTCTTATTGATGTTCTTGTTCCTGTTTTTGTTGATGTTCTTTTTTCTTTTTCTTTTTCTGCTTTATCTTCTGTTTTCTCTCTCCCTCTCTCGCCGTCTCCAGGCCTCGCGACACCCTGCCCTGCCTGCCCTTCCTCCCTGGCGTGTTTTCCGCTCATTGAGGAAGGTTTTATTGGTCTTTCTCCCTCCGTGGTATTTTGCTAATTGAATGTTATCTCCCTCATCTCTGCAATTACACATCGTTTCATTTTTTGGCAAAGTTTTTTACTCCATTTTATAGTGATCGGTGGTGAGTCTGACTTCAGCGGTGGGTCAGTTCCGCATTGTTGAGTATTATGTGGCGTGCTGACGCAGCATTATGTCTTAAATTCTATCAAAAGGGATATAAACACACTTATACGCTATAAGGAAAAAGTTGTTAATACGCTGATGACTGATGTTCCTGAAGAAAAAACAACAATCAAGTAGGCGTATATGTTTTTCACGTCGGGAGGCGGTGGCTGAGTCGTCAGCTTGGGGGCGCGACATCCTGGAGAATGCAGGTTCGCGTCCCGCCCGCCACCACAAGCAAACTGGCAATTTTTCAGTCACCGCCGAGTGGCCGAAGACTACCATGCTAAGACTACCACAAGCTGTCCTGAAGACCAGCTCTCAACCTGGAGTCTAGATTCTCTCTTTAAAAGATGATCAAAGATGAGCTCCGGGAAAGCGTGAGCCAATCAAGATGGCGCCACTATAAACATTTGCCTGCGCCATAACGGGCTGGGGCCGACCACCAGGCCCCGCCAAGAAAGCCTATCCTAGCTATAGGTGGAACTTAAAAAAAAAGATGAGCACCGAGGCCACGCGCAGCTATATTGTATGCCCCAACTTTGCCTTTGCCTCGCTGGTCTGTGCTAGTGACGAACTTGCCTCTGTGCCGCAATACTGGTGCCCCGCCATAACGCAACTGTTGGTCATTGTAAGTTTTTATTTCCTTAGCCTTCACGCGGGCCACATCGTCTTCACTAGAAGCTTTTCCCAACGTGTTCGTCCTCTAATTTTTACTCGGCTGTCACATTTTCTTTGATCCTGACCTAATGACCTTCTCTGGAAATGTTTTATATACTTTATTTGCCGCGTCCGTCCGTGTGTTCCCAGAGCCCCTCCCCGCAGGACACATCAACGCCGCACGCATGCAAAACTCTCCTCCCTAGTTTCCGCACTTTTAATTCTCACGGCCTGCCTCTGCTGCTCCTCCGGCATCGCAGTTTTCATGGTCTTTGTTTGGATGAAGTTCTGCTCCTGTTATCAAGTTTGCTCTGTTTTCCCTGAACCTCCGATGTGGGCGCACCTTCCACGGCCTTAGTGCGTTCCTGCAGCTCCTCGCGTCTTGCTTTTTCACGCTTTCTTTCATCTCTCTACATCCCCTTCCTCTTCCACCTCTTTATCTTGAACCTCTACATTGGGCACCCCTTTCCCGGCCTTAGTGCGTCCCTGCAGCTCCTCGCCTCTTGCTTTTTCACGTTTCTTTCATCTCTCTTCGTCCCCTTTCTCTTCCACCTCTTTATCTTGAACCTCTACATTGGGCGCCCCTTTCCCGGCCTTAGTGTGTCCCTGCAGCTCCTCGTGTCTCTCTTTTTCGTTCGTTTTCTTCATCACGTTCCTTTGTTTTGCTTTGCTGATTGGCGAGTGTGTGGTATTGATGATCTTGTGTATTGTAATGGTCTCTCTCTAACTCTCTCTGTCACTCTCATCTGTCTCTTTCTATGTGGTGTCATATTTTCCTTTCCCTGTGGTGTCATCTTTCCCTGTGGTGTCATCTCTCTCTCTCTTTTTCTCTGTAGTTTCACCTCTTTTTCTGTGCTGTCATCTCTCTCTCTGTGGTGTCATATCTTTCTCTGTAGTGTCAAATCTCTCAGTGATGTCATATAATTCTTTCTCTGGTTTCATTTCTTTCTCTGTGGTTCCATTTCTCCCTGTGTTGTCATTCCTCTTTCTATGGTGTCCACTCTTTCCCTGTGGTGTCATATCTTTCTCTGTTGTGTTATATCTCTCTGTGATGTCATATAATTCTTTCTCTGGTTTCATATCTTTCTCTGTTGTTCCATTTCTCCCTGTGTTGCCACTCCTCTTTCTCTGGTGTCCTCTCTTTCCCTGTGGTGTCATATCTTTCTCTGTTGTGTCAAATCTCTCAGTGATGTCATATAATTCTTTCTCTGGTTTCATTTCTTTCTCTGTGGTTCCATTTCTCCCTCTGTTGCCACTCCTCTTTCTCTGGTGTCCTCTCTTTCCCTGTGGTGTCATATCTTTCTCTGTAGTGTTATATCTCTCTGTGATGTCATATAATTCTTTCTCTGGTTTCATCTCTTTCTCTGTGGTTTCATCTCTCCCTGTGATGTCATTCCTCTTTCTGTGGTGTCCTTTCTCTCTTTCCCTGTGGTGTCATCATTCTCTCACTGTGTCGTCATCCCTCTCTTTCTCTCACCGTGGAATCAGGTCTTATTGTTCCCAAGCTCTCGGTGACCAGTCGATGCGGGTGTAGGTAGGTAGGTGTGATGCCTTGCTGCGGGACACTGTGGGAAGCAAACCAGACGTCCACTGACTTACCTTTGCTTGCCTCGTAATGCTAAGAACCTACACAAGGGTACGAAAGACGCCCTCCGATCAGCAGCCTCTTCTTGTGTGTGTGTGTGTGCGTTAATATAAGTCTCATGTACTTAAACATTTAGGGGCTTACATATCCACATTAGTTAAGGCTTTCGTAGAGGTTGTGTTAATATTTCCATGGGCAGTTTTATGAGCTTAGTGATAATTTGACAAGGCCTCTGCACCATGAACGGGGAAAACACTCATAAGAACCCGACTTATCTATTTTGTGGCCTTGGGAAATAATTGTTTTTGGAGCCGAAAGCGTCTGAGAATACGAGACTAAGAACAAGGGGATACATTACAGAAGACAGTCGCCCGATACAAGAAAAACACTCATGAGAACCCGACTAATCACCTTTGTTGACCTTGGAAATAGTAGTTACGAGAGCCGAAAGCGTCTGAGAATACGGGACTAAGAACAAAGGGATACATTACAGAAGTAGGTCGGCCTATAAAAAACAGCTCTCGTAAACTATAAATACAAGTGATATCTTCCTTTCTCTAGCGTCGAATATGGGATTAACGACAAAGGGATATATTTCAAAAGTTAGTGGGCCTGTGGACCATTCAAGAGGAGAGTATCAGGACATCCTTCCTCCCGAAATTGACATCTCTTTTGGCCTCTCGTCTTAACTCTTTTTATACGAGCAGTGATTTGCGGGCCTTTTTTTTCCTTGAGCTATTTCCTTTGCTGTAAAAAAAATGTAAGACACCTCTCATAAACTATAAACACAAGCGATATCTTCCTTTCCCTCGCATCGGGTGTGAAGGAGCGTATAGCGTCTAAGCCTTCTCTATCCGAGGCACGTTGTTAGGTATGTGTGTGAGGTCTCAAGCTTGCCGCCACCAGCTGTTGCCATCCTCCTCATCACTGAATGGACGCAGCTGTTTAGGTTGTCAATGGTACTCCGACTTACTACCTTGATTCTTGTCTCTTAACTTCATATTTCTTTTCCTGAAGGACAGCTGTGTAGGTACGTGTGCCGCCACCAGCTGTTGTCATCCTCCTCATCGCTGAATGGACGCAGCTGTTTAAGTTTTCAACGTTATTATTATTATTATTATTATTATTATTATTATTATTATTATTATTATTACACACACACACGCCAGACAGTACGCGGTGCAGGACATGTGCGGGCGGCGCCGGTGGGGACGGTCGCGCCTGGCAATACGAGGCGCCTTGCTCCCTCCCGCCGCAGCCAATGGCCCCTGATTGACCACTTTTTAGTGGTCAGTGACCGCCACAAAATAATGGTCAAAACAGAACATAAGAACATAAGAACGTAAAGAGTCTGCAGGAGGCCGGTTGGCCTATACAAGGCAGCTCCTATACACTCAACATCTCTATGTGGCCAGCGATAGATACCGTTGTTTCAAATGGCAGCGAGCACACGAGCCACTATCGGTGGCCACCACCCTGCCACCCGCCGCTTTCCCTCTGTCTTGACACTGACCTTTTTGAATTATAACTGTCACAATAATGTATAAGTATAACCTTCACGCATAACGTGTTCAGGACATGATGAATAAGCTCTTACATGCTTACATAATTAAGGTTTCATTTCGTTTTACAGTTTTACATATTAATAGATTCTGGTGTGGATTAACTACTGAATGTGGTAGTTTTATTTACCCGGAAGTAGAAAGTGGAAATGTTATGTAACCACAAAGACTGCTGAATTAGGTAAAACAATTACATCTAATGTGAGTTTGTATTCTGCATGTTCAGCTTTACATTAAGATTACCGCAAGCCTCTCTTCTACTGGCACACACTTCCTCGTGTTGGTGTCCTGCCGTGTTATACGTGGACCAGTTACTGTCATAAGATGATCAAAGCTGTCCTGTGACTTCCTGAAGCAGTCAAAAAAATTATCAGGGTGCTCTTTTAGCTCTGTAAATGATGTGTGGAATGCAACACGCAGTAATCTTTTATTTCCTAACTATGGGGTGAACCCAGTACTTTCTTCTGCGCTTTTTGCCAAGAGAGCACAGACAGCTGCTACCTCTACGAGATCCATAACCCCACGTACTGACCTCATTGGTGGCCGCCACCGAGTGGCTCGTGTGCACACTGTTCAGGGTGCACTACTTACCATTTTTCGTGGGGACCATTTTTTTGGTGGCCACTTTTTGTGGCGGCCACTGACCATGTCTCGTGTGAACCCAGCCTAGATTTTGTCTTTTCTTACCTGTTTCCTGTTGTTTTTGTAGAGATGACACGATTGGCTTCAGTATACCTTCCTTTTACAACGTGTAATGAACGTGTTGTTACCTATGTCATCTGGTTATTAAGAGTGCTATCTTGCTGGCACCACCCCCCGCCCCTGGACCCTCGGGATCTCCAGCACCGCCGTGAACGCCCCGGGGGAGCCGAGGCGCTCTGCATGCCGGGACCCCTGGGCCCTGAGCTCGCCAGAGAGACCTTGGGCCCCCTGACGCTCCCCAGCCCCGCTGAGGCGAGGGGGATTGGAGCAAGACTTGACTCTTAAACCACCAGACGAGAATATTAAGTTAATCGAAACTACCGTGAAGGCGCCGATCACGGAGTTTGTCGGATCCGGGATGGCCGAACGAAGGGCCGAAGGAACGTGACAGATCATCCTAAGAATGACCTTGGGATGGTTTTCGGGGCAGCATCCGTTTGCCTCTTATCCTTATTGCTTCCCTTTTTGCTTATTTTGCATATTCCTCTCTCTCTCTCTCTCTCTCTCTCTCTCTCTCTCTCTCTCTCTCTCTCTCTCTCTCTCATTATTGTAGTAATAGTAGTAGTAGTAGTAACAGTAGTAGTAGTAGCAGTAGTAGTAGTAGTAGTAGTAACAGTAGCAGTAGTAGTAGTAGTAGTAACAGTAGTAGTAGTAGTAGTAGCAGTAGTAGTAGAAATAGTAGTTAGACCAAATCTGAGTATTGTTTCGTGTCTGCTAGGTCTTGCTTGGGAGGCGGTGGCTGAGTGGTTAGCGTGCGGGCGTTGTGAGACCGGGGACTTGAGTACTCGTTTCATTTCGTTTCACAATTTTGCATATTAATAGATTCTGGTGTGGATTAACTACTGAAATGCATGTGGTAGTTTTATTTACCCGGAAGTAGAAAGTGGAAATGTTATGTAACCGCAAAGAATGCTGAATTATGTCAATAAATTACGTACATCTAATGTGAGTTTATATTCTTCATGTTCAGCCTTACATTAAGATTGCCGCAAGTCTCTCTTCTACTGGCACACACTTCCTCGTACTGATGTCCTGCCGTGTTATACGTGGACCAGTTACTGTCGTAAGATGATCAAAGCTGTCCTGTGACTTCCTGAAGTAGTCAAAAAAAAATATCAGGGTGATCTTTTAGCTCTGTTGATGAAGTATGGAATGCCACACGCAACGTAGTCTGTTGCTAACTATGGGGTGAACCCAGAAATTGAATTTAGAGTTGACTTCAAAGGGACGTGTGTGTGTGTATGTATATTTTTTTCATTTCTACTCATTAACATTACTATTACAGAACAGCGTTAAGGAGGAATTAATGAGTAGCGGTGCGAGGGTGTTGTGCAGGGCTGATGATGATGTTGATGTTGATGATATTAGGTTAAGAATGTTGCGAGATGTGTTGGCGTTAATGGGATAAGATGACGCAGTGTTGTGTTTAGAACTTCTGATGTTGATGTTCTGAAGGTACGAGTGTTGCAGGATTATTGGTTCTAATTTAGTAAGAGTGTTGTGTTGGGCTGATGATGATGATTGTGTTGATGGTGTGAGGATTAGTGTTGCAAGATGTGTTGGGATTAATGGGATAGGGTCGTTGCACTATTTTTTACAGTAAAGGAACCAAAAATTAATATATAAAACATCCTTGCGAACTGATGATAAAGGTCAGAAGGGTAAGAGTGTTGCGAGCTTATTAGTGTTGAGTGGTTCATGATGAGAGTGTTGCAGAGTGTAGGGTTGTGGGTAATGATCTGAGTGTTAGTGTTGCAAGATTGTTACGATTAATAATGAGGGGGAAGGGTGTTGCAGAATTGTGATGAAAGCTGATAATGGTAATGATCTGAAAGGTATGAGTGTTGCGAGGCTCTTGGTGTTAGCAATGAGTTCGTGGTAAGAGTGTTGCAAGCTTGTACGGGATTGTTAATGTGTGTTCCAGCGTGTTGCTGTTGCTATTGTGTTCCGGGAAAAGTGTTGCCAACTCTTGTGTTGTGGGTGCCCTAACCCTTGCCATTTTTGTTGTTCATAAGGAGATAGATAGATAAATATAGATAGGTAATGAGATAAATAGACAGGCAGATAGAGAAGGAAATAGATAGAAGAGAAATAAATGAATGAGACATTAGATAGACAGATATATGGGGAGAGAGAGAGAGAGAGAGAGAGAGGCGTGGGAGGAGATGGGGATGGAGGGAAGAGGGCAAGGAAGGGAGGTAGAGAGAGTGGGAACGAGGTGGGGAGTGAGGAAGGAGAGAGAGAGGGGCAGGTGGGGGTAGTTATGAGAGAGAGAGAGAGAGAGAGAGAGAGAGAGAGAGAGAGAATATATAAATAGTAAGATAGATAAACAAGTAGATAGAAAGATAGTAAATAGACAGATAGAATAATTAAGATAGCTGGATAGTGTGTGTGTGTGTGTGTGTGTGTGTGTTTACCTTCACAATATATGAAAATGTCCACAGGAGGCTCCTCTCCCTGAATATGCATGACGGAAAACACATAAGTTGCATACAGTTTTTATTATTTTTTTATAGTGCAATAAAATCCGTATATTGAGTTCGCTTGAGACTGATAAAACAGGTCGCAGAATTGGATGTTTTATTGACGTTGACGCCGTTTCGTTATATAATTAACTTTCAATTATCCAAAAAGCAAGTGAGAATGATTTATCGGGCAATATATTCAGGTTTATATTTATCTTAGTATCCCTGCTGTTGGGTTTCCACTCCTTTAGCTACGCGCCATTAACCCAGCAGCAGCGACGGGCCAAATTTGTGGCTTTACCGTGTAGCAGCGACGGGCCAAATTTGTGGCTTTACCGTGTAGCAGCGACAGGCCAAATTTGTGGCTTTACCGTGTAGCAGCGACAGGCCAAATTTGTGGCTTTACCGTGTAGCAGCGACGGGCCAAATTTGTGGCTTTACCGTGTAGCAACGACAGGCCAAATTTGTGGCTTTACCGTGTAGCAGCGACAGGCCAAATTTTTGCCATGATATAAGCCCCCAAAAATAGATGATGCATAAACTGATCACAAATATATGATACATATATATATATATATATATATATATATATATATATATATATATATATATATATATATATATATATATATATATATATATATATATATATATATATATATATATATATATATATATATATATATATATATATATATATATATATACATATATATATATATATATATATATATAATGAAATGGTTTGTGTGAGTGATGATTTTTTCTCATTTTTCTCGCTTAAAGGGACCATTAAGAAACATGATCCCCGCAGCTACCGGGTTAAGATGAAAGCTATATTCAGCCCAAGGTGAGAACACGTTGAAAAGTAGCTCCTCCCAACGGTGACGGAGGAAGGGCACGGCTGCTCTGGTGCTGGTAATTCATTGACAGTTGATCCGTTGGGGGTTGGGCGCTTCAGGTAGTCAGGTAGAAGGTGGCGGGCGAGGCTTCTCCACTGATCCTTTCTCACCTTTGGCGGAATAGACAGTAACGATACGGTAAACAATGTGCTCGTAAGTCAGGTGAGGGAGTTCCACCTCTTTTGGGGGTTCAGCAAACCAGTTTCGTAGAGTGATAAAGGAAAAAGAGAAGTAAGATATATATTGTAGTCTAACATTATTTATATATATATTTTTTTGTCTTATTTTTGTCTCTCCACTACTACTACTGCTATTACGTATTACTACTACTACTACTACTACTACTACTACTACTACTACTACAACTACTACTGCTGGGTAAATACAACATCACACACGCACAGACAAAAAACAAAGGAGTACGGAAGGAAAGGAATCGGGTACAGTGTTGGAATGCGATCTTGTTGACTTTCTTTTATTTCTTTATTCTTCCCATTTTTCCCTCGTTAATATTTATGAGTGTGTGTATGTGTGTAAGTAAGTAAGTAAGTAAGTAATGTTTATTGCCATAATATACACACATTGATATATACATATATATATATATATAATTATAATTCTGACAACGAATCTAGCCTGTCAAGCCGAAGCTTCCCGACAGACTGTATATTTATTTCATTGCACTATTAATATCTTTCTAAAGGTTGCAGATAGCTCCCAACCATAAAGCTAAATACAAATATACAATAAATAACAACATTAACTATAATACCAGATGAAGTTATAATAGTTATATCTAAAATGTTAACTATAATAACAACTACAACAGCATCAACAATAATAATAATAATAACAATAATAATAATAATAATAACAATAATAACAATAATAATAATAACAATAATAATAATAACAATAATAAAAATAATATGGACAATAGTACTATGCAATTCACTGATTAGATTTAATAATGTAAATTTGTGTTCATGTTTCAGGAATAAATTATAATTTTAACCGTGATTGTTTTGGATTGCAAATAAGTGTGTTTTTACTGACTTTTTAAATAGAGAGAAATTATTACTATTAAGGATATTTTTTAATTCTACTGGCAAAGAATTCCAAACTTGAGGTCCTGAGCATAAAATACTATTTCTGAAAAGAACTGTCCTGAACTGTGGAGAGATAAGATTTATATTGTTCCTGCGCGTATTATGCACTGTATTAATAACTTGAAAAGGATGAGTTCCATGCATCAGTGCGAGGTTTTTATAAATAAATAATAGTAGAAAATAACAATGAATGTTTTTAAAATTAAGAAATCTATGTGTGGAAAATACGTTATGTGTGGAATCAAACTTGTTCATGTAAAACATACACCTAAATATCTTATTTTGAGAAACCTGAAGATTTTTAAGAAAGGAAGGCCACGTACACGCCCACAGATACACAATAAATGAGATGCGGGTAACAAAGTGTATAATAAATACTGATAAGTGCTTCTTGTGTAAGGCTATTTCTTATTCGATACAGTATGCCACATATCCTAGATAGTTTATTTGCAACAGAATTAATTTGGTATTTCAATTGATATTTTGATCTATGACAACGCCCAAAAACTTAGAATAAGAAACTCGTTCAAGTACTTTTCCTTCAAGTGTTATAGGTGGCATGTTAGTAGTGACTGATCGGTTTTGAAAGATAATGTATTTTGTTTTAGTGATATTTAACCTTAACTTATTATGTTTAAGCCACATATTAATTGAATTGAGCTCATTATTAATGTTTATATGCAAACTATTTATATTTTTATCATCTAATAGTAAATTAGTGTCGTCAGCATAAATGGTATACTTAAATATTTTACTAGCATTGACAATATCATTAATATAGATGAGTAAAAGTATAGGTCCTAGGATAGATCCTTGCGGTACACCCATTTTGATAGGCTTGAAAGAAGAATATTTAGAATTACAGTAAACAGCTTGAAATCGATTTGTTAAATAATTTTTGAATAATTCTAAAGGAACTCCCGAATCCCAAAATTACTAAGTTTACTTAAAAGAATTTTATGACATAGCGAATCAAAAGCCTTAGAAAGATCTAAAAAATTCCAACTAAATAATGTTTCTTTTCCAGATATTTATACATTATTGGTAAACTGAAATATGGCTGACTCAGTAGAGCGCCCTGGTCTAAAACCATGCTGACAATTCGAAAATAAATTATTTTTCTCAATGAAATTTACAAGACGAGTGCATATCACTTTTCAAAGACTTTACTGAACACAGGAAGAACTGATATAGGTCTGTAGTTATTGACATCATCTCTATTATCTGACTTAAATAATGGAATAATTTTAGCTTTCTTAAGTTCGTCCGGAAAACTCCTTTCTTTAATGTGAGGTTAACTATGTGTGTTAATGGCAAGGAAATTATGCTGGCAGTTTGTCTTACGACCAAGGGAGAAATTTCATCAAAACCAGATGATGTACCTTTTAATGTCTCAAGAAAGTTTTCAATTTCTATCTGTGTAGCTGGTGATAAGTATACCGAGTAATTAGGTGAGTTGTGTAAATATGTCATATATTCATCCCCTACTATATCATGATCTAGCCCCCAGCCTTCAAAAATGGTCATTAAATGTTTCAGAAATGTCAGTACAATGTGGCTTTAATTCAATAACTGTATGTTTAGCACCTGTGCATCTACCAAGAATAGTATTAATGGATCTCCAGTGTTGTTTTGGATTACCTTGGCTATTAAGTAACTGCTCTTGGTTATACTTCTTCTTGGCTAATTTTAAAAGTGACGTTAATTTATTTCTATATATTCTATAAGGCTCCTTAAACGTTAAAGGCCATTTATGAGCTAGTTTTTCAAGTCGATGTTTTTCTCTAATACTATTCTTAAGAGCTAGAGTAATGTGTGGACTACGTTCCTTTTTAAAACTAAATTTAATTTTTCTTTCCGGAAAACACTTATCAAAACATGTTTTAAATTTACTGTAAAATAAGTTGTAGGCCTCATTAGCACATATACAATTTAATGTGTCACTCCAATTAGTTTGTGAGAGACTATTACTAAATTTTTCAAGGGAGTCCTGATTAAATATTCTTTTAGTTACGTAAGTGGGAGAAGGATGACGATATTTATCACATTTAAATACAGAGATTACTGGGTAGTGGTCACTGATATCTGTGTGTGTGTGTGTGTGTGTGTGTGTGTGTGTGTGTGTGTGTGTGTGTGTGTGTGTGTGTGTGTGTGTGTGTGTGTGTGTGTGTGTGTGTGTGTGTCTTTGAATCGCGAAGTCTCTATAATTTTTGACTGAAATTTGATAGAGAGAGAGAGAGAGAGAGAGAGAGAGAGAGAGAGAGAGAGAGAGAGAGAGAGAGAGAGAGAGAGAGAGAGAGAGAGAGAGAGAGAGAGAGAGAGATTTTCTTTTCATTCATCTTCTTTTCTTATTCTTATGTTCTTCTTCCTCCTCCTCCTCCTCCTCCTCTTTCATCTCCTCCTCCTCTTTTTTTCTTTTCTTCTTTTGTCTCCTCTTCCTCCTCCTCCTCTTCCTCCTCCTCCTCCTCTTTCTTCTTCTCTTCCTTTACGTGTCCCTCACCCTCTTTCATTCGCTTAACTTTCTTCTTCCTTCTCTTTCATCTCCTCCTCCTTTTCCTCCTCCTATTACGGCATCTCTTTCTTTCCTTTCTTTTGATCCTGCATTGCTTTCAACTTCTATTTTTTCTCCTCCTCCTTTTCCTCTTCCTCTTCCTCCACCTCCACTTTCACCGCGAAACCAAGAAATTAATAAAACGAAGCAAGAAAAATCTTGAAGAATATATAGCGGAAACAAGTGAATCTAATCCTAAAGAATTTTTCAGCTATGTAAATAATAAAAAGTCACTCACTTGTGGTATCGGACCGCTTGCTAATGAAAATGGTAACCACACGAACGATGAAAATGAAATGGCTACAATCCTAAATAACTTTTTCGCATCCGTATTTACCGACGAAGATTGTTTATCACCTCAACCGCCGGAGGTTAGAAGGACCGAAAAGATGTTAAGTGGCGTGCTCATCGTAGAAAGTGACATTTACGCACAATTGAAAAGATTAAAGTAAGCAAAGCTCCTGGTCCAGACAAAATTACCCCTAGGGTCTTAAAGAAATCAAACATCAAATTTTTTAACCGCGATCCATCATATTCAATAAATCTTTAACAGCTGGAAAAGTGCCGTCGGATTGGAAACTTGCAAATGTCACACCAATTTTCAAAAAGGGGGACAAGTCTCATCCAGGAAACTATCGACCAATTAGCCTGACATCTATTGTTTGTAAGTTAATGGAGACTATCATTCGCGACAATATGGTGAAATTCTTCGAAGAAAATAATATAATAAATAATTCGCAACATGGCTTCCGTAGTAAACGTTCGTGTTTGACTAACTTACTTGATTTTTTTCACTATATTTTTGAGGTGTTCGATGAAAGCAGATCAGTAGATATCATATATCTGGATTTTCAAAAGGCATTTGATAAGGTCCCCCACCAACGATTGCTCAGCAAACTACTGGCGCACGGTATCTCGGGTAACATTCACAATTGGCTTGCGGACTGGCTCTCTGAGCGGAAACAGAGAGTAGTTCTAAACGGTGTTACATCTAACTGGATAGATGTCAGAAGCTGCGTACCTCAAGGATCAGTGCTTGGCCCCATGCTCTTCTTAATTTATGTTAATGATATCGATGATGGGCTCACTTGCAAAGTATTAAAATTTGTTGATGACACAAAAAGTGCTAGTAATGTAACTGCGATACTCGACAAAGAAGCTTTACAATCAGATCTAGATCGACTTGCACGTTGGGCCAATCAATGGCAAATGAAATTTAACGTTGAGAAATGTAAAGTGTTGCACATCGGAAAATATAACAATCGCGTTCGGTACGTAATGAATGGCCAACAACTTTCTGCAGTAAGTAAAGAAAAGGATCTTGGAATCACTATATCAAGCGACTTAAAGCCCGGTCAGCATTGTTCAGAGGTTGGCTTCATCGGACGAGTCTTTAATAATAAATCGGAAAAAGTAATATTAAAACTGTATAATTCGTTGGTTCGACCCCGTCTAGAGTACTGTGTACAGTTTTGGTCTCCCTACTACAGAAAAGACATAGAAAAGTTGGAACGGGTCCAACGAAGAGTAACAAAGATGATTCCTAGGTTGAGAAATTTGTCATATGAACAAAGGCTTAAAAGTAAATTTATTCAGCCTATCAAAACGAAGAATGCGAGGCGATCTAATAGAAGTGTTTAAAATGTTCAAAGGATTCAGTGATATTAATGCGGAAGATTACTTTACAATTGATCGATCAAATAGAACAAGAAGAAATCACAATTTGAAGATAAGTGGTAAAAGATTCTCGTCGCACGAAGCTAAACACTTCTTCTTCAATCGAGTTGTTAATGTTTGGAACTCTCTACCTTGTGATGTCGTTGATAGTACAACAGTTACGGCCTTCAAGAATAGATTAGACAAGTGTTTTGAATCCAACCAGCAACTAAGATATTACTCATTGTCGTAATAACGTTAAGTTCTTTCGAATACTGGTGTCCTTGTCCGCTTTTATTGCCCGGTTAGTGGTAGCAGTAATGGTAGTTCTTTCCTCTTTCCTACATAAATTCCATGCAGTTTTTCCATGCTGCATGGTTCTTTTTCCTTTCCTGCCAGCTTTGGCTGGAGGGATGGGGGGGTGGGGAGGAGCCTTCGCCTTTGCTGTCCTTCATCTTCCACCTTTGATTAGATAGTTAGTGTAGCTTGTCACAAACAACCTCGTAAGGACCAGCAGGTCTGCTGTTGTTTGTTCTTCCTTTGTGTTCCTTTGTGTTCCGTCCTCTCCTCCTCCTCCTCCTCCTCCTTATATTTCTTCTTCTCTCCCTTAACATTTTTCTCCTTTTCCTTTTCGTTGTTTCTCCTGATCAATTCCCTCTTTCTCCTCCTCCTCCTCCTCTCTCTCTCTCTCTCTCCCGTGGGGCGGTGAGAGGTGAGGGCAACTGACCACCAACTCCGAGAACTGGTTCCAAGATAATCCCGATATTGCGGGAGTTTCAATGGCGTGACCTCATGGCAGCCTCCCTCTCTCTCTCTCCCCGCGGCCGACTCACGAACGTGGAGTTGCCTGCCTCGGGACACCCACCTGCAGCGCTACACTCAGGGTGATGATGGTGATGGTGGCTGTTTTGATGTGAGAACTGACTGCCAACTGATGACGGGTAACCAGCGCCTTCCATATAGTCTGTTTCCTTCTCCAATTATAAATGAAGGAGAGTAATTGATTGTGGTGTGTGTGTGTGGTGTAAGAACTGACTGCCAACTGACAGGCGTAACCAGTGTCTTCCATATAGTCTGTTTCCTTCTCCAATTATAAATGAAGGAATAAGATATGGTGTGTGTAGTGTCTTCATCGTTTCCTTCTCCAATTCATAAACGAAGGAGCGTAGCTGTTGGTGGTGGTATTGACTATATAGTGTGTGTGTCGTGTAAGAACTGAGTGCCAGCTGATGAGGGGTAACCAGCGCCTTCCATATTGTCTGTTTCTTTCTCCATTCATAAACGAAGGAGTCTAACTGATGATTGTGGTATTGACTATATAGTGTGTGTGTGTGTGTGTGTGTGTGTGTGTAAGGACTGAACTGATGCGAGGTAACCAAGGTCTTCCATATGCTGCGTTTCCTTGGCTGACTCGTAAACTAAGGTGATGGATCTGACACCCTCGGGACCTACCTGCAGCGATACACTCGGCCTGATGGTTATGTTGATGCTGTTGACTAGCGTGGTGGTAAGGACTGACTGCTACTTGATGCCAGGTAACGAAGGTCTTCAAATGCTGTATTCTCTTGGCCTTATTCGTAAACAAAGGCGCGTAGTTGCCTGCCTCGAGACACACCTTCAGCGATACACTACTACACTGATGATGATGGGGGCGTTGACTAGCGCGGTTTAAGGACTGACTGGGAACTCCTGCGGGCTAACAGACTTCTTATATGCTGCGTTTCCTTCGATTCTTAAGCAAGGGTGCCTAAGTGACTGTCTCGGGACCCACCTGAGGCGCTACACTCGGGCTGATATTGTTGTTGATACTCTTGACCAGCGTGGTGGAAGGACTGCTGGTGTAAGGACTGCCAACTGGTGTGCAATAATAAGGCCTTCCATAGTCTGTTGTTTCCTTGGCTGACTCGTGAACAAAGGAATGGAGCTGCCTGCCTTGGGACCCATCTGCAGCAGTACATTAGACTGATGAATTTTGTCTAGCGTATTGTAAAGACTGACTGCCAAAGATGTGCAATAATAAGGCGTTCCAATTGCTGTGTTGTTTCCTTGGCTGACTCGTGAACAAAGGAATGGAGTTGCTTGCCTGCCTTGGAACCCATCTGCAGCAGTACACTAGACTGATGAATTTTGTCTTGCGTATTGTAAAGACTGATTGTCAACTGATTCGTGCAAAAATAAGGCGTTCCAATTGCTGTGTTTCCTTCCCTTAGTAAGTTTAGAGCTCATACTGAGATGATCATTAAGATAATTTCGGGATTCAGTTGATTTGATGATTGGCTTCAGTGGTCTTCCAGTTTTTCTCTTTTTTCTGGATCAGCGATTTGCGTGTGATTTTATTGGTGGAGTCGCGTGTTGTGTGCGTTTTTTGTGAGTGTGGTTGAGCGTCTTGTCTGCGTTTCTTTACGGATTAGTGATTTGCGTGTGATATCATTCATCGAGTTGCGTGCGTGTATGTGTGTGGAGGAGCGTCTTGCGTGTGATTTCCCATTGTGGTTTCGTTTCCTGTATCGCTAACAGTGGATTAGTGTACGAGTTACTTCATCTTGATTTTGTGTAAAGTACTCTTAACGTATCTCCTGGCCCTTTTGAATTAGCTTTCCCACGTTTTTGTAAAGGTAGAATTCTTGTCATCATTTCTTCCCAACGTTCTTAGTAAAGGCTCAATTCTTACCATCCACTGACACTCCATAATCATCATCCTACATTTTTTGCACCAAGGGAGAGAAGGGCCGTTGTGTACAGAGCTCCGAGGGTGGGTAGTGGCGTGTGTGCTCAGAGGGACAAACCTGGTGACTGATCGCCGGGCCGCTGTGTGGAGAGACGGATGGATGGCCTGGTGCGACCCTCCGACCTTAGCTGCCCGGGAGAGAAAGGAAGCGACGTTGAGGTTAGGTAATGCAGAGAAATGACGAGTGCAAAGATCAGAGACAGTGTTAGACAAAGGGAAGTTACATTGAGGCCAAGGAATGCAGGAAAATGGTGTGTATTAAAAAGCTATGTTGACGTTAGGGTATGTAGACAAAGGGCGTAAATTGAGAGTACAAGCAGTTAGAGAATGGGAAGTTACGTTTAGGTCATGTAATGCAGACAAATGACGTGCATTAATTTTAAAGACATTGTTGGGAATAAGGGAAGCTATGTTGATGTTAGTTAATGCAGGTAAATGGCATGTATTAAAGAGTATAGGCAGCGTTAGTACAAGGGAAGGTTAGTTGAGGCTGAGTAATGCAGATATATGGAGTGTATTAAGGGTAAAGGCAGTGTTATATCGTGACCTATTTGTGGAGCGCCGTGATTCTGATGCAAGTGAGACTGACATATATGAAGATAATCAGAGAGAGATCAAATCCATATTCTCAAACATTTCGGGGCTCACACACTCACATTTGATAAGGCTTTCGTAGAGGTTGTGTTAATGTTTCCATGGATATTTCTATGAACCTAATGATAGTGTGACAAGGCTTCTGCACCATGAACGTAAAGAAACACTCATGAGAACCCGACTAATTCCCTTTGTGGCCTTGGGAATCAGTTGTTGTGGGAGCCGAAAACGTCCCTGAATACGGTCCTCCTAGCTTGCCTCTTCTGGATGGTGGGTAGTTTTATGAGCCTGGTGGTAGTCTGACCCTTCTTCTGTATCATGAACCTCAAGAAATGGTCATGCATGAGAACCCGATCAATCCCTTTTGTGGCCTTGGGAGAATAGTTGTTATGGGAGTCGAAAGCGTCCCAGAATACGGGCCTACGTAGAGGTTGTGTTAGTATTTCCATGGGTAGTTTTACGAGCCTCGTTATAGTCTGACCCTTCTTCTGTATCATGAACCCAAAGAAATACTCCTGAGAACCCGATTAATCCTCTTTGTGGCCTTGAGAATGAGTTGTGGGAGCCGAAAGTGTCCCAGAAAACGGTCCTCCCAGCTTGTCTCTCCCGGCTGGTCCTCTTCCTTCCCTCCGCCATGAATATTCAGCCTCCGCTCTCCCTTACGTCTTCCATTACCCTCTTGCCTGCAGTCTCTCAGCCCCGGCCAGTTGACTTACATGCTGTCGAGTGTTTATGACCTTTCCACGACCTCTCTCTGTCTCTCTGGTTCTGGCTCTGTCTGTCTGTCACTCTCGCTCTCATTCATTCATTCATTCTCATTTTTTCTTTTTTCTTTCGGATTTTTTCTTTCTTTTCTTTCTTTTTCTCACTCTTTTTCTTTCTTTTTCTTTTTTCTTTCGTTCTCTCATTCATTCTTTCATTTTTCCTTCCTTCTTTCTTATTCATTCTCTCTCTCTCTCTCTCTCTCTCTCTCTCTCTCTCTCTCTCTCTCTCTCTCTCTCTCTCTCTCTCTCTCTCTCTCTCTCTCTCTCTCTCTCTCTCTCTCTCTCTCTCTCTCAGGGACGGATTGCACCTTTCTCCCATCGGGGCAGCCAGACTCGGAAGGCTCCTCAACGAAGCAGTGCGTGTCATCCGAACAAAAAACGAGTCACGGCCACGTCCCTCCACCCCGCCCGTGTAAATAGACGCCGTGCATCACAACAAACCCGTAACCGTGATCCCGCAAGTACCACCACCTCTAATACCAAGCCTCTAGATAACTTAAAAATCCTTAGTTTCAATGCGCGTAGCCTAAGAAACAAATTTGATGAACTGAGATGTCTTGCTTTAACAGAAAATTTTGACATAATTGCTATAACTGAAACATTTATCGACACCACAAATATTGATTTAAGTTCCGAATACAACATAGATGGCTACAGACTCTTCAACAAAGATCGTGTAAACCGTAGAGGCGGTGGCGTCGCCCTTTATGTCAAAGCTATTTGCAACCCACTGACAAAACACCGAAACAGTAACGTTGAACATTTGTGCGTGCGAGTAAACATTGCAAAGTCAACTTAAATATATCTGTCACCTACAGACCTCCCGGGCAATCACTCGATGACGACCTTGAAATGTACAGCGTCTTAAGGCAGTCACTTAATAACAGCGACTCACTGATATTAGGAACTTTAACCTCCCCCATATCGACTGGGCGACACTGTCAGGTACAGAAGGCGAGTCACATAGAATGATCGAATTTCTAGAAGAAAATTATCTAAGCCAAATGGTTTCTGAGCCAACTCGACAAAATAATATACTCGACCTTGTTATAACGACCCAAGATAACCTAGTCAGTAGTGTCACGGTAGGAGAACACCTCGGTTCTTGCGATCATAATTTAGTGCGCGTCGACATTAAAGCTCAATCATCAGTGACTGAAAATAAAGTAAAGGTGCCCAATTTCAAAAGAGCTAACTTCGTAGAAATCCGACAAAAACTAACAGAAATACAAGTATCAGATGACGGCAACGTAGAGGAAGCCTGACTAAGCCTTAAAAATCACTTATTCACTCAGCAGAACACATTCGTCCCCTTGTGCGAGAAGCGAATTAACACAAATAAAAGCCCAGCGAAATTAAACAATCAGTCAATGAGAGAAAATTGTTTTACAGGTTAAAGAAAGAACAAAGCACGCCCGAAAACATTAGACTTTATAATGATGCCAGGAGACGAGTAAAAAGACTAGTAGGTCAGGCAAAGCGTAGATACGAAGAAAATATTGCAGCCAACTGTAAAAATAATCCGAAATCTTTCTTCAGTTACATAAACAACAGAAAGGCGATCAAAAGTGGTATTGGACCTTTAACAAACAGCGACGGTGCACTAGTGACTGACAGCCAACACATTGCAAACCTCTTAAACAATTACTTTTCCTCGGTGTTTAATACTAACAGTCTTCCTCTCGCTACCACCAACACCAGTACTATTGTAAATCTCGAGCATGCATTGCCTAATTTTGAAATAACAACCGATGAAGTCCTTAAAGCTCTCCATTCACTTAAAACAAATAAAGTCCTGGACCTGACAAAGTATATCCAACTCTGCTGAAAGAAACAAAGAGCGAAATACTCTCCTCCCTCACAACCGTATTCAATATGTCCTTGCGACAAGGCATCGTCCCTTCAGATTGGAAAAAGGCTAACGTGACACCGATTTTCAAGAAAGGAGACAAAAAGTACCAGGTAATTACAGGCCCATTAGTCTAACTTCGGTTGTAGGTAAGCTACTTGAGGGCATAATTAGAGACAAATTGTGAATTACCTTGAAAGCCACTCATTGATTGGGGACTCACAACATGGCTTCCGAAACAAAGATCCTGCCTATCAAACCTATTAACCTTTTATAACGACCTCTTCACTGTTTATGACGTAACCAAATCACTGGACGTAGTCTATCTTGATTTCAGAAAGCGTTTGATAAAGTCCCGCATCATAAATTACTTTACAAATTAAAGCAAATAGGTATTGACGGTCAAGTAAACCAATGGATCGCGAATTGGTTGAGCAACAGACAACAAAGAGTAGTGATTGACGGATTTAACTCAGAGTGGGCGCCTGTCACTAGTGGCGTCCCTCAGGGCTCGGTCCTTGGCCCAGTGCTCTTCATTATTTACATCAACGACGTGGATGTTGGACTCAATAACCGCATTAGTAAATTTGCAGACGACACAAAGATTGGCAACTCGGTTCTCACTGACGAAGACAGGCAAAGCCTCCAAGAGGATTTGCACAAAATTTCAGCTTGGTCGGATAGATGGGAGATGCCCTTTAACGTAGACAAGTGCCAGGTCCTTCAAGTTGGAACGAGGAATAAGAAGTTCGAATACGAAATGCGCGGCGTTAAACTCAAAAGCGTTCAATGCGTCAAAGACTTGTGGGTCAAAATCGAGTCAAACCTCAAATTCTCACAGCAATGCATCGATGCAGCAAATAAAGCGAACAGAATGTTGGGCTTCATTAAAAGAAACTTTGTATTCAAGAATAAAGATGTAATACTCCCGCTCTACAACAGTTTAGTCAGACCCCACTTGGAATATGCGGTACAGTTTTGGTCTCCCCACCATGCAAAGGATATTGCTAAATTAGAAGGTGTTCAGCGTCGGGCAACGAAAATTATCCCTTCCTTGCGCAACAAATCCTACGAAGAAAGGCTTTCTACCCTTAACATGTTCTCTCTTGAAACGTCGCCTCCGAGGAAAACTGATCGAATGTTTTAAAATACTTAATGGTTTCACGCATGTAGACAGATCAGCATTGTTTATGATCGATGACACTTTGCGCACGAGGAACAATGGCGTAAAACTCAGATGTAGACAAGTAAATTCAGACTGCACCAAATTTTTCTTCACCAATGGAATAAGCTTCCACCGTCAGTGATCCAGTGTAACACGATTGACTCCTTCAAAAATAAGCTCGACCGTCACTTCCTTCAACTTAATATCAACTAGAGTAGAAATGCAACGTTTTGGAGTCTTCTGATTAATGTAAAATCACTTAGGTTTAAGGACAGACCACCAAGTCTGGACCATGGGGTCTGTGTGGTCTGATTTTCTATGTAAATCTATGTAAATCTCTCTCTCTCTCTCTCTCTCTCTCTCTCTCTCTCTCTCTCTCTCTCTCTCTCTCTCTCTCTCTCTCTCTCTCTCTCTCTCTCTCTCTCTCTCTCTCTCTTGTTCCCCCTCCCTCCATCCCTCCCTCTCTCTAATGTAAATAAATGGTGTTTCTGAACTCATTTTACGCGTAGAATACAAGTTTTGAGCCTGGCAGTGGACTCCGTAATTCAGAACTAAGTCGACTCGAAAACTTTACTTCCCTGCTATCATAGTCCAGAATTAGTCTCATATGTGTGTGTGTGTGTGTGTGTGTGTGTGTGTGTGTGTGTGTGTGTGTGTGTGTGTGATCTGTCTTGTTACCTCTCTATATACGTCTACAATTTTTGTATCTATCCAATATACTATCTGTCTATCTCTCAATCTATTACTCTACCTGTATCTATCTATCTCCAACCATCTTACTGTATCTCCTTTAGTATTGCATCTATCTGTCAGTCTATTACTCTATTATCTCCATTTATCTTTCCATCTCTCCATCAATATTACATCTATCCATCTGTTTCCATCAAGCTATTATCCATATCATCAAGGGAATAAGGATAGGAAAGGTGGGGTTAGGTGGAGTTGCCGGGGTGGAAGGGTAAGGATGGAGGGGGAGGGAGGGGGTGAATGGCCAGGGAGTGATAGTGCAAGGCGTGAGTGTAAATGTCCGTCATCCTCAGCCCAGCCTCGCCTCGCAGTGTTCAGCGGACGGCCCTTGGCAGGCGATGTCGTGGCCTCGGTGTGCATGACAAACACTGGCGGCGGGCTGGACGAGGTGCGCCATTCTTTGGGATAACGAGCTACAGCGTCTGCCAGGGAGTGTGTGAGTGTGTCAGTCTGCCAAGGGGACGGTGGTGCGTGCTCGTCTGGGCCAACGCAACAGGTGTAGGGAGAGAGGGAGAGAGGGCGAGGGAGAGAGAGAGAGAGAGAGAGAGAGAGAGAGAGAGAGAGAGAGAGAGAGAGAGAGAGAAGAGAAGAGAAGAGAAGAGAAGAGAAGAGAAGAGAAGAGAAGGGAAGGGAAAGAAAAGGGAAGGAAGGGAAAGAGAGATCGCCTATGGGTCACATGTTTTCAAACATTTCGGCGCCCAAGCACACCTATTTGACAAGACTTTCGTAGCAGTTTAAGCATTTCTAGGGGTAGTTTGACCCTTCCTCTGTACCATGAACCTAAGAAACATATATTTGACAAGGCTTTCGTAGGAGTTTTGGGCATTTCCAAGGGTAGTTGTATCAGCCTGGTGGTAGTTTGACCCTTATTCTGTTCTGTGAACCTAAAAACACTCGACAGAACCCGATTAATCTCCCGATTTTGGCCTTTGGGAATAGTTGATGTGAGGGGTGGCAGCGTCTAACAATACCGCTGTTTGCTCCAGATGTGAAGGAAAAGGAGAGCAGACTTTCCTGGTTCATACGACAAGCGGGTTCACGGCGAGCACATCAGGCTCTGCCGAGTCACCGGCTTCGCTTGTCTAGAGGTCACAGTGGTGTGTCAACACGAGCTGTGCCGCCGCCACGCTCTCCCTCTCCTCCCTTCCCTCGCCTCTCTGCCTGAATAATGTCGCCGCCTCACGCATTTTAATGAGTGTGACAACGTGACTGAAGAAGCGTTCCACTCACTCGGGCACATAAAAGCACTGAAAGGATGCTGTAGTTACGAGTGAACGTCTGGCAGTTGTATATTTCTTAATGTAGATGTTCAGTGGGGTAAAGAAGCCGAGTTATGATGATCTTAACGTAAATGAAGAAGCGTTACACGGACCCTGGGAATCATAAACATACTAGTAATTGATGTTGTAGTTACGAGTGAATGTCTAGCAGTTGTATATTTCTTGATGTTGATGGATAGTGGAGTAGAGAAGCCGAGTTATGATTATGTTAACGTCAATGAAGAAGCGTTCCACAAACTCTGGGAATCATAAACATACTATATTGTAGTTACGAGTTAATGTTCGCCAGTTGTCTTTTTTTGGTGTTAATGTTTTGTGGGGTAAAGAAGCCGAGGTATAATTATGTTAATGTAAATGAAGAAGCGTAACACAGACACTAGGGAGGATAAACACACTTACTTAATGTTGTAGACACGTGTGAATTTCCTAAATACCGGTTATGTCTTTCTGGTGTTGATGTTTATTGAATGAGGTCTAAGTGCTAATGTGAATGAAGAAGCGGTCCACTGACTCTATAGTTCCCATAAGAATACTGAAAGGATGTTGTAGTTACTAATGAATGTTTAGCTGTTGTGTCTGTCCAGTGTTGATGTTTGGTGGATTGATTATTGCGGTAGTTATTGTGGTCTTAAGAGGACATGATTTATAAGGATATTGAAGTTTAGGTGGAAATATTTGGTACCTGATCGGGAGTTTTTTTTATTATTATTTTTCTTTTTTTTACGTCGTGGCCTATTGCGCTGGTAGGCTTCTTCCGGTGGATCCTGATGGTCGGCCCAGCCCGTTCTGGCGCAGGCGAGTGTTTATAGTGGCGCCATCTTGCACTGGCTCATGCTGCCCTCCCGGAGCTCATCTTTAATCCTAGAATCTTGAGTCCGGGTTGATAGGTGGTCTTCTGGACAGCATGTGGGTAGTTTTAAGCCACTCGGCGGCGGCTGAAAAATCCCAGCTTGGTGGCACCGGACTGGGATTAAACTCGCGTCGTCCTGAACGCGGCGCCGTCACGCTATCCATTGAACCACCGTATATGTGTGTGTGTGTGTGTGTGTGTGTGTGTGTGTGTGTGTGTGTGTGTGTGTGTGTGTTTTCTCTCTCTCTCTCTCTCTCTCTCTCTCTCTCTCTCTCTCTCTCTCTCTCTCTCTCTCTCTCTCTCTCTCTCTCTCTCTCTCTCTCTCTCTCACACACACACACACACACACACACACACACCTTCGCAGCTGTCAGGAAATAATCGACCATTCCTTCCGTTCGCATGATGTTCCTGAGACGCACGCACGAAGTCACCGGAGGCAAAGGCCCATATTCTCAAACATTTCGGGGCTCACACCCCCACATTTGATTAAACTATAGTGGAGGTTGTTGTGGGTATTGCCATGGGTAGTTTTTTGAGTCTAGTGATAGTTTGACAAGGCTTATGCATCGTGAACGTTAAAAATACCCATGAGAACCCGACTTATCTGCTTTGTGGCCTTGGGAAATAGATGGTGTGAGAGGTGGAAGTGTCTGAGAATACCTTCCCAGGACCCACATTCTCAAACGTTTCGAGGCCTTGGGATCTCAATTTCAAGAGGCTCTCGTAGAAGTTGTAGGGATTTCCATGGTGTTTCCATATTTTTGGCGGTAATTTTGCAAGATTTCTACGCCATGAACAGGCAAAACACGCTTGAGAACCCGACGCATTATTCCTGCTGCCTTAGAAAAGTATTGTACCAAGAGCCCGAAGCCTTTGAGAATACGAGTCCCAGGGCTCTACACTCACCACCACCTCCCTGCGCTGCCCTCTCGTCCACGCCCTCCACGAAGCCTGTCATTATTACCGCTTCATCTGCCGTCATGTACTCTGCCGTTATTGATTTGCAGGTCGCACAGTACATCACACTATTCTGGCTACCCCTACGCCCTTGTCGTGGACTTAACTCTAAGCCACGCCTCTTATTAGCCCACCAATATTCAGACAACATCCTCCCCATTTAGAGCAAGACTCATTACAGTCGATCTTCGGGAACTTCTGGGACCTGCACGCACCACACCCCCGTCCTTCTTGCTCAAAGAGGGAGTGACCATTCCTTGTAAGCTGAAAAATTTCAGCCTGAGCGGAACTCGAACCTCCGCCTGCCAGGCCGGAGCCTAACAGGGCAGAGCTTTATCCACTGAGCTACTGGAGCTGTCTGTGTGTGTGTGTGTGTGTGTGTGTGTGTGTGTGTGTGTGTGTGTGTGTGTGTGTGTGTGTGTGTGTGTGTGTGTGTGCGCGCACGGGCTTGGCTGGATTGTCGTGCTTGTTTACATGTTTTCCCTGTGATGTCATATTGTGGGCCTGACGTCATCAAGGTGTCCTCAGGTGTTGGGCTAAAATCAGCCTCGGCACAGTCGCCTTTTGATGTATTCCCAGACGCTTCTGGCTCCCACAACAACTAAGCCACAAAGGAGATTAATCGGGTTCTCATGAGTTTTTCACGTTCATGGTCCAGAAGCCTTGTCATATTATCACTTGTTGTATATTTGTTTGTTTGGTTTTGCCCCTGAGCTGCTCCATTACTGCAAAACAATATATAAAAAACGTGTATGCCTACGGGACGATGCTTATTATCCCGCAAGGTGAGTGTCTTTATCCATAATATTTATCTTACTTTTAATATCCTGCAAAAGAAAGTGTGTATGTTTTCTTTTTGTGTTATTCCAAGACTCTCGCCACAAGGAACAATGTGAAGGATTACCGACACACACACACACACACACATTTTTCATCTCTAGGGGCAGTGATTAGCGTTTGTTTTTTAACTCTTAATTTTGCCCTTAAGCTGCTTTCTTTGTAGTAAACACACACACACACACACACACCTTGAGGGGACACTTTAGAACAATCCCGGACATCGCCACTTCCTGCCTCTCCGTGCACCGCCGCCCGCTGACAAACGTGACCTGATTCCTCTCCTGAACGAAGCAACACCACCACCAGAACAGTGATATCCAAGCCCTTGTGTAGGTTATCAATGGCATGTGAATAATAGGCTAAGATTTCCCGTAGGCATATGCAGTGAAGTCTTGCTTATATTATCTTTGTTGTTCTTGATTATTGGTTGCTTATGTTTGTTTCTTTGTTATGTATTTTAGAATGTCTATTACTCTACCTCCCTGACCCTCCATTTTTATACTCCTCTACATGCTCTATTACTTTATCTCCCTGACCCTCCATTTTTATATTCTTCTACATTCTCTATTACTTTATCTCCCTGACCCTCCATTTTTATATTCTTCTACATTCTCTATTACTTTATCTCCGTGACCCTCCATTTTTATATTCTTCTACATTCTCTATTACTTTATCTCCCTGACCCTCTATTTTTATATTCTTCTACATTCTCTATTACTTTATCTCCCTGACCCTCCATTTTTATATTCTTCTACATTCTCTATTACTTTATCTCCCTGACCCTCCATTTTTATATTCTTCTACATTCTCTATTACTTTATCTCCCTGACCCTCCATTTTTATATTCTTCTACATTCTCTATTACTTTATCTCCCTGACCCTCCATTTTTATATTCTTCTACATTCTACTTTATCTCCCTGACCCTCCATCTTTATATTCCTCTACATTCTCTTGTCCTCCCTTTCCATCTCCCTCATCGCCATCCCGGCACGCCTTCACCCAGTGGCCGCCTTAGTGAGGACTGACTCTGATTGTGCTGCGTGTGTGACTTACGTTATAATTGTTACACACTGGCGGCTGTTGCTGTTTGTCTTGTTGCTGGATTATTTTGTTGCTGTTGTCTGTATATTGTTGTGCTTTTGTTTTCTTAATTTTCTTCTTGTTCTTGTTGTTCTTGTTCTTGTTGTTCTTTTCTTCTTTATTGTTGTTATTATTATTATTATTATTATTATTATTATTATTATTATTATTATTATTATTATTATTATTATTATTATTATTGCTGCTGTTGTTGTTGTTGTTGTTGTTGTTGTTGTTGTTGTTGTTGTTGTTGTTGCCCTCCTCTTTCTCTTCCTTCTCCTCCTTTTCATTATCATCGTTATCATAAACTTGTTGCTACTACTACTACTACTACTACTACTACTACTACTACTACTACTACTACTACCACAACCACCACCACTACTACTAAAAACTGCAAGGACAACTATTACTGCCACTACCATCACCCCGACCAACACGCTTCTATTACTACTACAATGGACCTTACTGTTATACCTCTCCTCACGCCTCCTCTACCCCCCTTCCCCCTCCCTCACACACACATCCACCACGGTAACATATCGCCGCCGTACACTTTTCAGGATGGACTCAGACTCAGGGCCGCTCGTTGTCACCTGTCCCGCCGTTTGTCTCTCCTCCCCGCCCACTCGTTACCAGGAAGCGATGGCCTGCAACATTCACCTGCCCCTACCTCCCTCCACCCTGCTCCTTCCCCACCACCACCATCACCACCATCCCCTCCCATCATCACATACACACATAGCCAGCGCCGAGTCTCTTCCTTCCTCATCACACACACACACACACACACACACACACACACACACACACACACACACACACCACGATGCATTCATTCTTATTTTTTTCGATTTTGTCTGTCTAGATTCGTTTTACAGTGCTTATTTTTATTTTATTTTTACTACAACCGTGGAACTAAATTTATGTGATCTGTTTACGTCTTCCTATTGAAAACTTTCCGCTGGGTTCTTTACTGCGAAAAGGGATCGTGTGTAATATTTTTGCTGGGATCTTATTTATACCTCACCGCTTGCAGGAATGTAGGAAGAATCTCTCACAGACTGAAAGAGGGGCGACCGCGGACCACTGACGACGAGGCTGAAAGTGTGTGTTCGATTTGTTGCGTCTGCCAGTGAAAGGAGGAAAACGAGGGACGCATTGCTGCCTTGCCTCGTCTAATGTGTGTCAACTTTGGGTCAACGACATGAGTTGAATGGACGCAAGGGCCGAGTGAGACGAAGAAATGATTAAAAGTCGGACAACAACCAAAACGGGCGGGCGATAGAGAGACTGTCGACCTCCTTGCGATCTGGGTAAAATATGGGACAGCGAGCGGAGTGGGGAGACGGAATGGCTGACAAGTTAGAGATAAAGGCTGAAAAAACGGACAACCAAAGCATTATCGTATCTTCGCTGGTAGACGGGCGATAGAAAAACAGTTGACCTTCTCGTGGTGTGGGTCAACCATGGGACAGTGATTTGCGGAGTGGAGTGGACGCAAGGGACAGCAGGTAAGGGGAGGAAAGGCTGAAAGGACGGCCAATAGGAAAACCCTATCGCCTCTTCATTGGTATAGGCGGGCGATAGACAGTTGGAGTTCCCGTGAAGTGCGTCAATTTGGGACAGCGACATTTAGAACGGAGTGGACGCAAGAGCCGAGAAGTGAGAGGAAGGAAGGTAAAAAGGACAAGCTTGAGAATATTATTGTATCTTTATTGGTATAGACGGGCGATAACGAGACACAGTTGCCGTCCTCGTGATGTGGGTCAACTTGGTACAGCGACATTTAGAACGGAGTAGACGCAAGAGCCGAGTAGTGAGAGAAGGAAAGGCTGAAAAGACGGACATCAAGCAGAACAGTGTCGTCCTCTTCATTGGTGTTGGCGGGCGACAGAGACACATGCAGTTGTAGATCTCGTAAAGTGGGTCAACTTGGGACAGCGACATGAGTAGTGCAGTTCACACAAGGGCCGAGCAGTAAGAGGAAGAAAGTCTAAGATCCATAATTCCATATTCTTCAACGCACCGGGCTCCTATTACGACTTTCTCCCAAGGCCACAGAGGTGATTAACAAGGTCTTCCTGGGTGATTTTCCCTGTTTATAAAGTGCAGTAGTCGTGTAAAGCTATCACGAGGATCACAAAACAGTCCATGGAAATCCCAGCAACTTCTACGAGAGGCTTTTCAAACCGGCGACCTGAGGAAGCGATACGTCAAGGAATACAGGATTAAGTAAACAGACGGACAAAACGAAAACATAATTATATCTTCACTATTTTAGGCAGACGATAACAAGACACAGCTGCCGGTCACGTCGATGTTTGTTAACCAGCAGAGACATTCGATGCGGCTCGTGAAGTGGACGCGAGTACCACCCCGTGACGCCGACGCCTCACGTGGGTTGGTCCGGGCGGCCATTTAGTGAACTCAAACTACCACCAGGGTCATAAAAGTACCTCTGAAAATGCCCCAAACTCCCATGAAAGCCTTGTGAAATGTGTGCATGTGGACTGAAATGTTTAAGAATACTGTCCCTGTAATACTGCGCCGTTTTGTTATTTGATTTTACACCGAAAAGAGTGAGTGATCTTTTCAAGTGTCTGAGAGTACCGAGCTATTGTTCACCTGGCACCAACGAATACCAAGTGTGTGAATTCTGGGCCCCATACCAACCTAAGGGCCAGATTACTAAACTCCTCGGAGCCTTAGTACATCTGTTTTTAAAGGCTTCCGCGGAAGTTGTCGGGGTTTCCATGGGTGGTTTCCTGAGCCTTGTGGTAGTTTTGCAAGGCCTCCGCGCTGCAGTGAACGGGGAAAACACTCATGGCAACCCAATGTAGCTCCTCTCTGGCCTTAAAAAAATAGCCGTAACAAGGACCAGAAGCTTTTGTTAGTACCAGTCGGGAGTTATAGGGGTTTCCTGAGCCTGGCAGTAGTTTTGCAAGGCTTCCGCGCAATGAACGAGGAAAACATTCATGGCAACTCGACGTAGCTCCTCCCTGGCCTTAAGAAATAGCCGTAACAAGGACCAGAAGCTTTTGTTAATACCAGTCGCGAGTTATAGGGGTTTCCTGAGCCTGGCGGTAATTTTGCAAGGCTTCCGCGCTGCAGTGAACGAGGAAAACACTCATGTCAACCCTATGTAGCTCCTCTCTGGCCTTAAAAAATAGCCGTAACAAGGACCAGAAGCTTTTGTTAATACCAGTCGGGAGTTATAGGTGTTTCATTGGTTGTTTCCTGAGTCTGGTGTGTAGTTTTGCAAGGCTTCCGCGCTGTTAACGGGGAAAACACTCAGACAACCCAACGTAGCTCCTCTCTGGCCTTAAGAATAGTCGTAACAAGGACCAGAAGCTTTTGTTAATACCAGTCTAAGGTTCTCCAGACACGACCGCGAGACGCGCTGCCAATACCGAGGACACAGCGTTAGCGTGTTTGCAGATCGAGGTTAAAAGGTTTCGTTTGGCCTCTTCCCCTCCCCTCCTCTCTTACGTTGACTCTAGTACTAAATTAGGCCCGTAGGGGGAGGCTTACACGGCTAAACCCTCTCTCGGTGGACTCTATTTGTGTGTGTGTGTGTGTGTGTGTGTGTGTGTGTGTGTGTGTGTGTGTGTGTATCTGTCTGTCTGTCACTTCTCGTACGTGTCTCTCTCTCTCTCTCTCTCTCTCTCTCTCTCTCTCTCTCTCTCTCTCTCTCTCTCTCTCTCTCTCTCTCTCTCTCTCTCTCTCTCTCTCTCTCTCTCTCTCTCTCTAGTCAGTAATGTCACGGTAGGAGAACACCTCGGTTCCTGCGATCATAAACTAGTGCGCGTTGACATTAGAGCTCAAACATCGGTGACTGAAAATAAAGTTAAGGTGCCCAATTTCAAAAGAGCCAACTTCGTAGAAATCCGACGAAAACTATTAGATATGCAACTATCAGATGACGGCAATGCAGAGGACGCCTGGCTAAACTTTAAAAATCACTTACTCACTCAGCAGGACACATTTGTCCCCTTGTGCGAGAAGCGAATTAACACTAATAAAAGTCCACCTTGGTTTAATAGCGAAATTAAACACTCAGTCAAGGAGAGAAAATTGTCTTACAGGTTAAAGAAAGACCAAAGCACGCCCGAAAACATTAGACTTTACAATGATGCAAGGCGACGAGTAAAAAGATTAGTGCATCAGGCAAAGCGTAGATATGAAGAAAATATTGCAGCCAACTGTAAAAATAATCCGAAAGCCTTCTTCAGTTACATAAACAACAGAAAGGCGATCAGAAGTGGAATTGGACCTTTAATAAACAGCGACGGTGCACTAGTGACTGACAGCCAACACGTTGCAAACCTATTAAATAATTACTTTTCCTCGGTGTTTAATAATAACAGTCCTCCCACCACCACCACCAACACCAGTACTAATGTAAATCCGAGCATGCATTGTCTAACTTTGAAATAAAACCCGATGAAGTCCTTAAAGCCCTCAAATCACTTAAAACAAATAAAAGTCCTGGACCTGATAAAGTATATCCAACTCTGCTGAAAGAAACAAAGGGCGAAATACTCTCCTCCCTCACAACCGTATTCAATATGTCCTTGCGACAAGGCATTGTCCCTTCAGATTGGAAAAAGGCTAACGTGACACCGATTTTTAAGAAAGGAGACAAAAAAGTACCAGGTAATTACAGGCCCATTAGTCTAACTTCGGTTGTAGGTAAGCTACTTGAGGGCATAATTAGAGACAAAATTGTGAGTTACCTTGAAAGCCACTCATTAATTGGGGACTCACAACATGGCTTCCGAAACAAAAGATCCTGCCTATCAAATCTATTAACCTTTTATAACGACCTCTTCACTGTTTATGACGTAACCAAATCACTGGACGTAGTCTATCTTGATTTCCAGAAAGCGTTTGATAAAGTCCCGCATCATAAATTACTTTACAAACAAATAGGTATTGACGGTCAGGTAAACCAATGGATCGCGAATTGGTTGAGCAACAGACAACAAAGAGTAGTGATTGACGGATTTAACTCAGAGTGGGCGCCTGTCACTAGTGGCGTCCCTCAGGGCTCGGTTCTTGGCCCAGTGCTCTTCATTATTTACATCAACGACGTGGATGCTGGACTCAATAACCGCATTAGTAAATTTGCAGACGACACAAAGATTGGTAACTCGGTTCTCACTGACGAAGACAGGCAAAGCCTCCAAGAGGATTTGCATAAAATTTCAGCTTGGTCGGATAGATGGGAGATGCCCTTTAACGTAGACAAGTGCCAGGTCCTTCAAGTTGGAACGAGGAATAAAAAGTTTGATTACGAAATGCGCGGCGTTAAACTCAAAAGCGTTCAATGCGTCAAGGACTTGGGGGTCAAAATCGCGTCAAACCTCAAATTCTCACAGCAATGCATCGATGCAGCAAATAAAGCGAACAGAATGTTGGGCTTCATTAAAAGAAACTTTTTATTTAAGAATAAAGATGTAATACTCCCGCTCTACAACAGTTTAGTCAGACCCCACTTGGAATATGCGGTACAGTTTTGGTCTCCCCACCATGCAAAGGATATTGCTAAATTAGAAGGTGTTCAGCGTCGGGTAACGAAAATTATCCCTTCCTTCCAACAAATCCTACGAAGAAAGGCTTTCTACCCTTAACATGTTCTCTCTTGAGAAACGTCGCCTCCGAGGAAAACTGATCGAATGTTTTAAAATACTTAATGGTTTCACGAATGTAGACAGATCAACATTGTTTATGATCGATGACACTTTGCGCACGAGGAACAATGGCGTAAAACTCAGATGTAGACAAGTAAATTCAGACTGCACCAAATTTTTCTTCACCAACGTTGTAGTGCGAGATTGGAATAAGCTCCCATCATCAGTGGTCCAGTGTAACACGATTGACTCCTTCAAAAATAAGCTCGACCGTCACTTCCTTCAACTTAATATCAACTAGAGTAGAAATGCAACGTTTTGGAGTCTTCTGATTAATGTAAAATCACTTAGGTTTAAGGACAGACCACCAAGTCTGGACCATGGGGTCTGTGTGGTCTGATTTTCTATGTAAATCTATGTAAAAATCTCTCTCTCTCTCTCTCTCTCTCTCTCTCTCTCTCTCTCTCTCTCTCTCTCTCTCTCTCTCTCTCTCTCTCTCTCTCTCTCTCTCTCTCTCTCTCTCTCTGTCTATTCATCTATCCATCTATATATATCAATCTGTTTGTCTATCTATCTGTCTATTTATCTATCTACCTTTCGTCCTATTACTGGTATTATATAAAAAATCTCTTGTATTCCTTCCCCAGATCTCTTTTAGTTCATATTTCCGAGTTTACGGAAAGAAGCCATGCCAATAGGTGTTGTAATAGGCTTGCCATTGGTGTCGAAATAGGCTTAACATTGTTTTCGCGCCGCCCCGGCAAACACGCAACTCAACCACAACACAACACAACACAACCTGGCGTGAAAATATAATATGGATTTGATGGTGAAGTTGCAGGAAAAAGACTCGTGTGTGTGTGTGTGTGTGTGTGTGTGTGTGTGTGTGTGTGTGTGTGTGTGTGTGTGTGTGTGTGTGTGTGTGTGTGTGTGTTGTGTTTTGAGGCAATGGAATGAAAACTAAATGTCGATATTGTTCTTTTATTATACAATATACTTATTTACCGACCGACGTGACTTCCTTCCTGGTAAACTGAATAATTTCCTTCTCCTCTTCTTATCTTCTCCTCCTTTCTTCTTCCTCTCTATTTCCGTCTCTCATCTTTGTTCTCTCCTTCCCTTCCTCCTCTCGTCTGTCCCTCCTGTTCCGTGTTTACCGCCACTGGCTCGCCCTGAATGTCTCCCTTTAATAATTATAATTAACTCCCGTTGCTCTGGGTGTGCTGACCGTGAACCAATTAGTTAATACAGGTGGTGGCTGAGTGGTTAGCGTGCGGGCGTGGTGTTATGGAGAACTCGGGTTTACGTCCCGCCCGCCGCTACAAGCTGACAATTTTCAGTCATCGCCGAGTGGCTTTAAACTACCCACATGTTGTCCTGAAGACCACCTGTCAACCCGGACTCTGGCGAAACTCTACAGTGGAGCAAAGATGAGTTCCGGCCGACAGCATGAGCCAGACAAGATGACCACATTATAAATTCTTGCCTGCAACACGAACGGGCTGGGGCCGAGCACCAGGCCCCATCAAGATAGCCTACCGGTGCAATAGGCCGAACGTAAAAACAAAGATATAAAGGTACATAAAAATAAAACTTACGTAGCCGGGTGTTACCCGTTTTTAAGTGTTATTCTTTAAGGTGGAGCGTGTCAGTGTTAATTTAAGGCGCGAACTGTTATCTCACTTGTCACAGGGCCGGTGTTACCGTGGCCTGCTTCACAATTTGATTGTAGTGGGTGAGACAACACAATAGCCTTTAGTTAAATGATGTGTGGCCGAGCGGTAGCCGTTATAAGTTCACTTTAAGTTCACTTTAGTTCTCTTTCTCACAGGGACATTAAAGGTGTGATGAGTTTTAACTATATTAACAGTTTTACACAATTACAAAGTTTACGTGAGCAAGTCGCACGAAGCGAAAGCCAGCCACACCACAGAGCGCGGACGGAGGATATCACCGCCAGCCACCCGCTGCCCACTGTCTTCTCTCCTCTTCTCTGCGTTGCTCGCCCATTTTATTGCATGTTGATATATAGATATATATATATATATATATATATATATATATATATATATATATATATATATATATATATATATATATAATATATATATATATATATATATATATATATATATATATATATATATATATATATATATATATATATATATATATATATATATATATATATATATATATATATATATATATATATATATATATATATATATACGCATACGTACGCAATCCTCAATTTATACTTATTAGATCTACTGTAGAAAACGGAGCTGCTACAAAGAAATAACTATTGTCAAAGCAAAGAATGACGGACACTATTTCAACTACTCACAGGTTATATTTTGTTAGATGTTTAATTTCACACTATTATGTACTGCCTTCATGCCCCTGACAGGAGTGCTAACAGGAGTGACGCGCACAACGTGACAAACACTCCTGCTCGTTTATGGCAACAGTTCACACTGAGAAGCCGCTTGAGCTGTCACTAACTCGAGCACCTCAATACTTTTCCCACTCGCCAGACCTTTTTCCTTTTCCCCTCGAGAGCCCGTCGCCGCACGTCCCGCCCCTCAAGCGTTGCGTCGTGGACCCGTCATCCCCTAGTTACCCTTCCTGCCCTATCTCAAGCATCAGCAGTGACGGCCCTCGCGCAGCCATATCTTGGGCATCAGTGCGTGCCGGCGTGAGTCCTGCTGTCCGCCCTGTCACCGGCCGCCCGCCACCCACCCATCAAGGCAGGAAGGGTGCCGCCAAAACTGTTTTCCGCCTTGCTGGGTCAGAGGGCCGTTGGTCAGTATTCTTAAACGCTTCTGCCCCTCACATCAGCTATTTCCAGAGGCCAAAAAGGGGATTAATCAGGTTTTAAGGAGTGTGTCTTTTGGTTCATGGCTTTCGTAGGAGTTGTGGGCCTTTCCTGAGGTAGCTTTTTGACCGCGGTTGGAGTTTGACCATAAACTCTTAAAAACACTCATTATTACTGTTTTGACAATAGTGGGAGTTTGACAAGGCTTCTGTATCATGAACTCTTAAAAACACTCATTATCAAACATTTCGTCGCCCAGGCTCATACGTTTGACATGGCTTTCGTAGGAGTTAAGGACGTTTCCTGGGGGTAGTGTTTTGACCACAGTGGGAGTTTGGCAAGGCATCTATACCATGAACTCTTAAAAAATTCATTATTATCAAACATTTCGTCACCCAAGCACATACGTTTGACATAGCTTCCGTAGGCGTTAAGGGCGTTTCCTGGGGGTAGTGTTTTGACCACAGTGGGAGTTTAGCAAGGCATCTATACCATGAACTCTTAAAAATTCATTATTATCAAACATTTCGTCACCCAAGCACATACGTTTGACATGGCTTTCGTAGGCGTTAAGGGCGTTTCCTGGGGGTAGTGTTTTGACCATAGTGGGAGTTTGACAAGGCTTTTGTACCATGAACCCCAAAAGCACACATGAGAACGCATTTTACCTGTTTTTTTGGCCTTTAGAAATAGTTGATGTGAGAATCTGTAGCGTTTAAAAATACGGCACTATATATTGACCTCTCTTTCGGCCACCTCTTTTGATTCTTTTTATAGGAGTAGCGAGTAGCGGGCTTTTTTATTATTGTTTCCTTTTTTGTGCCCTTGAGCTGTCTCCTTTGTTGTAAAAAAAAAAAAAAAAAGCTGGAGACGAGAGTTTACTAGTGTGGGAGTCTTTGCAGTCTTTTATCTGCTATTAATATTTGTATCCCGCCTCTCATTGATCTCGGTGTTTGCTCTGACGAGGCTCGCGTGTGTGGCAATAGTCTAGGCTTCAGGAAATCTCAGGGTCACTCACGGCAAAGTATAATGTGATAGGTGTGTGTTGGGGGGCTAGTTTCTGCTCCTCCTCCTCTTTTTCTTCCTATCCCTTTCCTCTTCATCTTCTTCCTCTTCCTCTTCCTTTAATTTCGAGATTTCCCTTTCTTCTATGCATAAAAAAAACTAAAATTTCCATGTCCCTTTCTTCCTTAAAGGCACATGGTATTCTCTTCTAACTGTTTCCTGCCGGCACGTTGCCGGAGGGAGAGGTAGGTGGGGAGGAGCCTTCATCTATTCTGTCCTGTTCTACCACACGTAGTTTACTAGTAGTAGCTGTAGTAAACAGACACCCTCGCCATAGACCGACAGGTCTTCTGGTGTCTGTTCTTCCTATGTATTTCCTATGTATTTCTATCTCCTTTCTCCTACCTCTCTTCTTCCTCTTTCTCCTTTCTCCTCCACCCTTTCCTTTTCCGTTTCCTCTTCATCTTCTTCCTCTTCCTCTTCTATTAACTTCGAGATTTCCCTTTCTTCTATCTCTTTCTACCTCTCTTTTTCCTCTTTCCCCTTCCTCCTCCACCCTAACCTCTTCCCTCGCCTCTTCATCTTCTTCCTCTTAGTTGCTAATACTCCACTCTCTTCTAACTTTGATACCAATTTATTACCTATTCTCTCATCTAATTTTTCTCCCATGTCTCCAGAACTTAAGCATCGCCACAATAGTCCGTTTAATTTGTATGGAGGTGGTGTATGCATTTCCTTCTGTTCTCCTTCAGTGTGCCTTAGCTGCTAATCCTCCTCTACTTCTCTCCTTGAACCCAGCCATGATACAGCACAAAGGGATTCTGAGATCATTCTATTATCTATTCTACCATCTCTTTTTACTCCCATGTCCACAATAGTCCGTGTAATCTTCATGGGGTGGTGTATGCATTTCCTGGTGGCCTCGTGTAGTGTCTCATAGCTGCTAATCCTCCTCTACTTCCCTCCTTGAACCCAGCCATGATACAGCACAAAGGGATTCTGAGATCATTCTAATATCTATTCTACCATCTCTTTTTGCTCCCATGTCCACAATAGTCCGTGTAATCTTCATGGGGTGGTGTATGCATTTCCTGGTGGCTTCGTTTACTGTGTCAGCGGCTAATCCTCCTTCTCCTCCCTCCTTGAGCCCGGCCGTCGCTCCTTGCCGCCTCCTTCCCGCTGTCCCGTCGTGTTGTTCCCGCGCCTTCACGCCTGGCCGCCCGTCCCAAGCATTCTGGAACATTGCCCCGCGCATAAACTTTTCGGCGCCTCTCTACCACCTCCGCCACCTCCTCCACCACCACCACCATCACCATCTCCCCCACTTTTTCCTTTCCCCTCTCCCTTTCCTCTTAATCTTCTTTCTCTTCCATTAGCTTTATTACCTTTTAACTTTATTTTCGTCCATTTCTTCTTCTTCCTTCCTCCTCCACTTATTTCGTTTCGCTTTCCTCTTCCTCTTCCTTTAACCTCGAGCTCTTTCTCCTCCTCCTCCTCTTCTTCCTTTCCCTTACCTGTTCATCTTCTTCCTCTTCCTCTTCCTTTAACTTCCAGCTTTCTCTTTCTTCCTTCTCTTCCTCTTTCTCCTTTCTCCTACCCCCTTCTTCCTCTTTCTTCTTCCTCCTCCTCTACTTCTTTATTTTCCCTCTCCAATTCATCTTCTTCCTCTTCCTTTAACTATGAGCCACCTTTTCTTTCCCTTTTCCCTTTTCCTTCTTCCTCCTTCTTCCTCCTCCTTCCTCCTCCTTCTTCCTCCTCCTTCCTCCTCCTTCTTCCTCCTCCACTTTCTTCTTCACTTCCTCTTACCTTTTGACTTCTTTTTCTTATTTCTCCTTCCAACTTTTCAATCATCTTCCTTCTTTTCCATTACTTCTTTTTCCTTCATTCCTTTCTTCTTCTTCTTCTTCTTCTTCTCATTTTCTCCGTCTCTTCCTCTTCCTCCTGTCTGTCTGTCTTGTCTCTTACCTCCTCCTCTTTTTCTTCCTCTTCCTCTTGTTCCTCTTCATTACCTTTTAACTTTCTTGCCTTCCATTTCTTCACCCTTCGTCTCTCTCTCTCTCTCTCTCTCTCTCTCTCTCTCTCTCTCTCTCTCTCTCTCTCTCTCTCTCTCTCTCTCTCTCTCTCTCTAACTAACCTAATCAGTCCTAATTTCTTGAACTTGTCCCTCTCTCTCTCTCGGTCCTTCAAGCTAATTCAAAATAGCTTCAACGTCAGGTCTTTTGAGGTAACTTTTTTCACCTTATTAGACCGTCTTGTTCCCTTCTCGGCGCGGGAGTTCAGTGGAAAGGATCAAAACAACGAACTGGAAGGAGAGGCTTGGAAAGGCTATTGGCAGGTTTAGTGCCTTCGTTCATTAGCAGAAAGGAAATCAAATGCCTTAGGTTTTGCCTCCTCAGATGTCTTCCCTTTCTGAGAGCTTTCTCGACGTTCGGAATTGAAGTGGAAAGGATCAAACACCAAGTGGAAAGGTTAAGTAGGTTTAGTGCAGTCGCTCATCAGCAGAAAGGATATCAAATGTCTTTTATTTGTCCTCCTGAGACGCCCTTCTATACCCAGTTCTTTCTCAGCGTCTTTGTTTTCGGTGCGAGATTGAAATGAAAAGGGTCAAAACAACAGATGGAAAGGTTAATTTAAGTAGGTTCAGTGCATTCGTTCATTAGCAGAAAGGATATCAAATGTCTTATGTTGGCCTCCTGAGACGCCCTTCTATACGCAGTTCTTTCTCAGCGTCTTTGTTTTCGGTGCGAGGTTGAAGTGGAAACGATCAAAACAACAGACTGGAAGGAGAGGGCTTGAAAAGCTACGGAGGTTTCTGGCATTCGTCCATTAGCAAAAAGGTTATCAATCCCTCATGTTTTGTCCTCTAAAATGTCCTTCCTTACGCAGTGATTCTTCAGCGCACAAAACAACGAACTGAAACGAAAGGGTCGGAAAGGCTACGTAGGTTTCGTGCATTCGTCCATTAGCAGAAAGGTTACCAAGCCCTCATGTTTTGCCCTCTAAAATGTCCTTCCTTAGACAGTGATTCTTCAGCGTCCTTGTTTCTCGGCGCGAGGTTGAAGTGGAAACCATCAAAACAACCGACAGGCAGGATAGGATTGGAAAGGATACGAGGTTTCGGGCATTCATTCATTAGCAGAAAGGTTAGTAATCTCCCTTGTTTTGCCTCCTGAAAAACCCTTCCTTGCATAGTGATTCTTCAGCGTCCTTGGCCGGTATTACAAGACACTTTCGCTTCTCACATCAGTTATTTCTAAACGTCAAAGAGGGGATCAATCAGGTTCTAATGAGTGTTTCTTTAGGCTCATGTTACAGAGGAAGGGTCAAACTACCACCAGGGTCATGAAACTACCTCTGGAAATGCCCCAAACTCCTACGAAAGCCTTGTCAAATATGTGAACTTGGGCGACGAAATTTTTAGTAATACGGCCCTATGTTTCGGGCATTCGTTCATTAGCAGAAAGGTTAGTAGTCTCCCTTGTTTAGCCTCCTGAAAAACCCTTCCTTGCACAGTGATTTCTCAGCGTCTTTGTTTCTCGGTGCGAGTTTGAAGTGGCAACGACCTAAACAATATGAATGAAGGGAGCTGGAAAGGTTAGGGAGGCTTAGTGCACTCGTCCATTAAGTGAAAGGTTGTCAATCCCTCATGCTTCGCCTTCTTAAACGTCCTTGTACGCCCTAATTTTTCTTCCATAGCGTCCTTGTTCTCTGTGCGGGAACGAAACTGAAAAGATGAAAACAGACTGAAAGGAGGACGGTCATTCGTCATCATGAGAAAGTTTACCAACCCCTCATGTTTTATCTCCTTAAACGTCCTCATTCGTCTTACACAGTGCATCTTCAGCGTCTCCTGGTGCGGGATTGAAATTGAGAAGATGAAAACAGACTGAATGCGGAGGGCGGTGATTCGTTCATTAGCAGAAAGTTCATCAATCCCTCATGTTTTGTCTCCTTAAACCTCCCTACACGTCCTTACTCTGCTTCCTCCACGCCCTTGTTGTCGCCGCGTGGTGCAGGAGATCATTGACTGCCTGGCTTGCTGAGTGGTGGAAATAGTTGCCACGTCGGTTTCCGATGCTAATACTTTTATAATTGGGCTGTTTTGATCCCTCTCGCCGCCGCTATAATGGAACGCCGCATACCCCGATATTTTGGGGTCGTGGGAGCGGTGACGGAACGCATTTTTCGTGCCGGCCAGACCACAAAAATATATGTTTATATATTTCTCTTTCGGTTTGCATTCACGTTCTTTTGTATACCGTAGATGTCTGTTTGTTAATATCCAACTTCCAACAGAGAGTCAGTCACCACTCTTACGCTAATGGTCAATATAGTTATCCAGGAGAGAGAGAGAGACGAAGGGTGAAGAAATGGGAGGCAAGAAAGTTAAAAGGTAATGAAGAGGAACAAGAGGAAAAGGAGAAGAAGAGGGAGAGGTAGAAGAAGAAGGAAGAGGAAGAAGAAGACTGGAGGAAGATGATGAGATGGAAAAAATAAAAGTTTACAGGTACGAGAAGGAGAAGAAGAGGGAGAAAGGAAAAGAAGAAGTGGAAGAGAAGGAAGATGAGTGAAAAGTTGGAAGGAGAAAGAAGAAAAAGAACTGCAAAGGTAAGAGGAAGAAGATGAAGAGGAAAGGGAAAAAGAAGAGGAGGGGGAAGAAGAAGGAGGAAGAAGGTGAAGAAAAGGTATTCTCTTTGGTCTTGCTTCCCCGCCTTAGCAAGTGTTGTGTTCTCAGCTACAGCGCCGGACAGCCACGTGTAGTATTTGTAGCACGTTCTACTTTTTACTTTGCCACTCATCTCCTCATTCTTTTACAGGAGCAGCGGCCTTTTTTGTTATTAATTATTCTTCCCTTTGAGCTGTTTCCTTTACTGTAAAAAAATGTGTTACCCCAAATTATCCGGTCCTCCACTGTGGGATGTTTTGTACGGTTTGTTAGTTGATGTTTTTGTTTCATGTCTTTTGGCCGCTCTTTACTTCTCTCTTTCGTAGGAGCAGCGATTAGCGTTTTTTTCTATGCCTTAATTTTTTTGTTATTAATTATTCTTCCCTTTGAGCTACTTCCTTTACTGTAAAAAAATGTATTATCACAAATTGTCTGGTGCTCCACTGTGGTATGTTTTGTACTATTTGTTAATTGATATTTTTGTTTCATGTTTTTTGGCCACTCTGTTCTTTTCTCTTTTATAGGAGCAGCGATTAGCGGGCTTTTTTCTACACTTTCTTTTTGTTGCCCTTGAGCTGTTTCCTTGACTAAAAAAGAGTCTTCCTCTATACAATAATTCTGCCTCTTCCTCTGTCTCCCTCTCCATCATTTATCATATTCGGCACGTCACGCCATAAAATGTATTCCTCCAGATTTTCGTCGATAAATTTGTGTTTTCTGAGCGTGAATTAATCTCTACAGCACGCCGTAGCTTTGCAAACTAATGTCAGGCACATATTTTTAAACATACCGGGACTCACACACTCACATTTGAAAAAGCTTTGGTAGAGGTTGTGTTGTATTTTCATGCGTAGTGTGTGTTTAGTGATAGTTTGATTTTGAGTTTGACAAGGCTTCTGCACCATGAACGTGGAAAAAAACACTCATGAGAACCCGACTAATCTCCTTTGTGGCCTTGGGAAATATCTGTTGTTGGAGCCGAAAGCGCCTGAGAACACGGGCCTTCGTAGAGGTTGTGTTAGTATTTTCATGAGTAGTGTTGTGAGCCTAGTGATGGCTTGGCAAGGCTTCTGCACCACGAGAACCCGACTAATCTCCTTCGTGGCCTCGGGAAATATTTGTCGTGAGAGCCGAAAGCGTCTGAGAATAGGGGACCAGTTTTTAAGTTTCGTGAGACCCTTGAACTGGTCGATGTGTTGGCCTGAGTTGTCTTCCCATCTATGAACGGCTTTACCGGAGGGTGCTTAAGATGGCCTGGAGAGTACTAGGGAGCTCTTGTGAAGGAGGCTGACACACACACACACACACACACACACACACACAGAGAGAGAGAGAGAGAGAGAGAGAGAGAGAGAGAGAGAGAGAGAGAGAGAGAGAGAGAATAAATAAAAACCTGGTGATGATTTTTAATATTACTACTGCTACTACTACTACTATTACTACTACTACTACTACTACTACGGGCCTCCATCCATTAGAGTTGCGTTGTGAGCGGTATCTTTTCTCATATCCTTTCACAAAGCAATTCATTGGCTACCCCGCCAATTACTGTGGCCGACAACCATCTTTATTTAGCATTACAAACCTTAGTAAACATATTATTCTTAAGCTAACAGAGCTTGTGGTTGATACGACTGTCAACCACCGTCGCCTCAAAGTCCAGGTCGGCAATGTGGGTGGTTTTGGGTGCAGGTGACCTGGTTCCTCTCAGGCAGACCAAGGCTGACCTCAGGAGGGAGAAGGACAGCCTGCATCTCATCCAGGCGACCACTTTGCTTCTTGGCTGTTGTTTCTTATCCGCGAGTGTTTCGGCGAGTCTTGCGTAGAAGCTCTGCGCCCTTGGTCCCATCCGTCCTGACGTCGTGAACACTAATGGGGTGAAGGAGCCCTGGTCCACATTCTCTATTCTTTAAGAGTCACCGAGGAAAGTAATTGTTTAACTAGGTTTGCAACGTGTTGGCTGTCAGTCACTTGCTAGTGCACCGTCGCTGGGGAAAAATGAAAGTCCTAAAATTTTCGTAATGAAGAGGAACAAGAGCGTGAAGAGGAAGAAGAGGAAGCTATACAAAGAAGATCAAGACACATATTTTAAGACAGACTGGAGGAATGATGGAATGGGAAAAATAAAAGCTTTACAGGTACAAGGAAGAGGAGAAAGGAAAAGGAAGTGTGTGAAGTAGAAGAGGAAGATTTTGAAAAGGCTTGGAGGAGGAACGTGGAAAAAAAAGTTAAAAGGTAGGAGGAAGAAGACCTGAATCTCCTTTGATGAAGGGCATAGAAAGAAAGTATCTGTTTGTTGGAAGAAGCGTCTGAGAAAAAAGGTATTCTCTTCGTAGAGGTCTTGCTTCCCCCCTTAGCAAGTGTTGTAGACCTCAGTGATACAGCGCCGGACAGCCAGTAGCTTCTGCACCGTTCTACTTTTACTTACACTCATCTGGCCTTCGTGTTCTTTTACAGGAGCAGCCGGCCTACGTCTAGTAATTGTGCTTCCCTTTCGGGCTGACTTCCTTTGACAGCAAAAAATGTATTACCCCAAATTAGCTGGTCCTCCATCTGTGGAACAGCTGTGGTTTACCCGTTGAGGTGCCAAGTATTTTGGTTGTGTTTATTGGGGCTCTTGTGAGGCTTCTCTCTTTTATGAGCAGATTAGCAGGCTTTCCTACACACTTTCACACACACACACAGAGAGATTTCATGACTGTAAATCAAGTCTTCTCACAGTATGGTCTACCCTCGGTTCCTCTGTCCTTCCCCTCTAAGTGATTTTATCATGTAATTCAGCGTCCCGCCCATAAAACGTTGCATGTTCTACTCCAGATTTTCGATCCCGATTAAGTTGTGTTTTGAGCGTGAATTAATCTCTACAAGTCAATCGCCGGTAGCTATGCAAACTAATGTCAGGCCAGCATTTTCTTGAAAACATTCCGGGATTCTCACACTCACAACGTTGGTGTAGAAAAAGCTTTGGTTAAGTCTGTGTTAGTATTTTCCATGCGCCGGTAGTGTGTTACGCCAGTGTTAGTTTGGTGAGCTTCTGTCATGGGGGTGAAAACAATAAAAAAAACTCATATGAGAAAATATTAAGTATTGTGGCCTTAGGATCAGTATCTCGTAGGGCCGGCGTCTCAAGAGAACACGGGCCTTCGTAGGGGTTGTGTTGCCTATTGTTGCGCTGGCAAGGTGGATGTTCGTTGCCCCGGCCTTGAATAGTTCTGACAAGGCAATGCCTGCCATGGTGGGGAGACCAAATTACTGCATGCAGAACCAAGTGGGGTCTGACTTCTGTTGTAGAAGCCTCAGGGAGTATTTGTCGTGAGGCCGAATAGCAAGTTTCTGAGAATAGGGGACCAGTTGTTCCAAGTTTCATTAGAGACACATTGCTGTGAAGATTCGTTGATGTGTTGGCCTGAAGTCTGTCTTCCATCTAGACATTGCACCACGCGGAGGTGCTTAACGCCGCATGGCCTGAGTACTTCATATTCCTCGTTGAAGGGAGGCTGACACACACAGCACCACACACACATCACACATCACACACACACAGAGAGAATAAATAAAAATCCTGGTGATGATTTTTAATGTACTACTACTACTACTACTACTACGAGTACTACCCAACTACTTTGGCCGTCGTCACAGTTGGGATTGCAGTTGTGACGGTCATCTTTTCTCATGTATCCTTGATGTCACAAATGCAATTCGTGCTGTCCCAGGACCAATGACTGTGTTAAACAGCCATCTTTATTTAACATTAGCAAACCTCTGGAGTTAAACATATTATTCTTAAGCTAACTCTTTGTCTGGTTGATACGACTATCAATCCACCGTCGCCGTCAAAAAGTCCTAGGTCGGCTTTAATTTGTAAGAAGTGGTTTATGGATGCAGGTGACCTGGTTCCTCTCAGAGCAGATAGACTGACCTCAGTGATTTGGTTACGTCTATAAGGGCAGCCTGCATCGTCATCCAGGCGACCACTTTGCTTCTTGGCGGGATCTTGTTTCTTATCCGCGAAGCCATGTTGTCGGCAGAGTCAATATTGCGTGAAGCTCTGAGCCTTGATCCACAATCCGTCTCTGACATCAGTGAACACTACAACCTTGATTAGATGGCATTGAGGCCCTGGTCCACATTCCTGGTAATTCTTGTCTTCATATGCTCGTAAATCTACTGGCGTTAGCCTATCTCTGAGGTAACGATTCGCAATTGGCCTGCAAGGACATATTGGCTCTCTGAGCGGAAGCAGAGTGGTTCGGTGTTACATCCTTTTTCAGCAGGTTGGATCCAAAAAGCGGCGTACCTCGTCCAGGTGCCTTCATGCTCTTCTTGATTTATGTAGCCAATGTGAATCGATGAGCTTTTGGGACTTCTTACCAAAGTATGGCTGAAATTTAGGCAATGAATGACACAAGAGATTTACTAGTAAATGGTAACTGCGTGCTCGACGAAGCACAATCAGATCTGGAAGTCGACTTGAACACCGTTGGGCCAATCAGTGGCAAGTGAAATTTAACGTTGACAAATGTAAGTGTTGGCTGTCACAGTCGCACTGAAAAATGCACCGTTCGTTGCGTAATGAATGGTCCAATACCACGCAGTCTTTCTGCAGTAAGTAAACTGAAAAGGATCTGAATCAGATATCAAGCGATTTTAAAGTGGCAGCAATATGTTCAGAGGTAGTTCAAAACTGCCAAAACAAATTGGTTGGCTCATCACTGAGTCTTTTTAACTCGTCGCCTAGAAAAACTTAAAAGTCTAAATGTTATTCAGGCCTATCAAAACGAAGAATGCGGGGCGATCTAATAGAAGTGTTTAAAACCTGTTTAACAATTTTCAGTGATATTAATGCGGAAAGATTACTATACAATTGATCGATCAAATAGAACGAGAAGAAATCACAATTTGAAGATAAGTGGTAAAGATTCTCGTCGCACAGCATTCTAAACACTTGCTTCTTCAATCGAGTTGTTAATGTTGGAACTCTCTGCCTATGATGATGTATCGTTGATGAGTACAACAGTTAACCAGGCCTTCCTCTACGATTAGACAAGTGTTTTGAATCAGCAGCAACTAAGATATTGCCATTGTCCTTACAACGTTAAGTTCTTTCGAATACTGGTGTCCTTTCCCACATCCGCTTTTTGGCCGGTTAGCGGTGGTAGCAGTAATGGTAGTTCTTTCCTCTTTCCTACATAAATTTCATGATTTTTCCAGAGACCGGTGTTCTTTTCCTACCGTGCCAGCTTTAGCTGGAGGGATTAGGTTATCGCCTTTGGCTGTCCTTCATCTTCCTTTGATTAGTATAGTTAGTGTGGCTTGTCTGAAACAACCTCCAGTAAGGACCAGCAGGTCTGTTGTTGTTTGTTCTTAATTTATGTTAATGATATCTATGATGGGCTCACTTGCAAAGTATCAAAATTTGCTGATGACACAAAAATTGCTAGTAAAGTAACTGCGACACTCGACGAAGAAGCTTTACAATCAGATATAGATCGACTTGCACGTTGGGCCAATCAATGGCAAATGAAATTTAACGTTGAGAAATGTAAAGTGTTGCACATCGGAAAAATAACAATCGCGTTCGGTACGTAATGAATGGCCAACAACTTTCTGCAGTAAGTAAAAAGGATCTTGGAATCACTATATCAAGCGATTTAAAGCCCGGTCAGCATTGTTCAGAGGTAGTTAAAACTGCAAACAAATTGGTTGGCTTCATCGCACGAGTCTTTAATAATAAATCGGAAAAGGCTTAAAAGTAAATTTATTCAGCCTATCAAAACGAAGAATGCGAGGCGATCTAATAGAAGTGTTTAAAATGTTTAAAGAATTCAGTGATATTAATGCGGAAGATTACTTTACAATTGATCGATCAAATAGAACAGAATAAATCACAATTTGAAGATAAGTGGTAAAGATTCTCGTCGCACAGCTAAACACTTCTTCTTCAATCAGGTTGTTAATGTTTGGAATCTCTACCTTGTGATGTCTTGATAGTACAACAGTTACGGCCTTCAGAATATAGATTAGACAAGTGTTTTGAATCAACCAACAACTAGATATTACTCATTGTCGTAATAACGTTAAGTTTTTTTCGAATACAAATTGTCCTTGTCCTTTTATCGCCCAGTTAGTGGTAGCAGTAATGGTAGTTCTTCTTCTTTCCTACATAAATTCCATGCAGTTTTCCATGCTGTAGTTCTTTTCCTTTCCTGCCAGCTTTAGCTGGAGGGATGAGGTGGGGGTGGGTAGGGTGTCGCCTTGCTGTCTTCATCTTCCACCTTTGATTAGATGGTTTGTGTGGCTGTCACAAACAACCTCGTAAGGACAACAGGTCTGCTGTTAATTTATTCTTCCTTTGTGTTTCTTTGTGTCTCTGTTCTTCTTGTTCGTTTCTTCTGTATAGGCTGCATCAGGGTCAGGTCTCTGTGGCAATGGGCCATGGGATCAAAGATCCTTATGTCAAAATGTGCCCTTTGTCCACGAGTCCAAAACCCTTTGGCGCTAACATCCACTCGTGCCTCATTCGAAACATTAGCGGTGCGTCTGGTGTTCGCCTTGCAGAGGGAGCAGCATGGGTTCCTGATCACGTCGTAGCAGACTTCTTTCAGCATCTGAGCTGTTACGTCTCTTACTTCATCATGTCTCATGCAGACAGAAACCTCCTCTCTTGCATGTCATGGCATGATTTTTGGTTGAAGGTGAGCCACAGTTACACATGTTTGGGAGCCCATCCACTGGCCAGCCATACCTGAGGGCAAGGGCATCAGTGAATTCTTTTGTTTCAGTTGAAGCCTTTTGCCCTGATTGGTAGTGTGATTAGCCAGTTTGAGGCGCCCACTTCCTGTGCAATATCTGTCCTCCTCCTTGTGTCTTCTGGGAGTTCTCTCATCAGGTCACTCAGAGTGTCTCTCTGTTTTTTCTTCTCTGTTTTGGAGATTTCATTCCTTAGTGACCTAATATCTTGAGTTGTCTTCTCCCTTTCATTTTGATTGGTAATATATCCGGTCAAGGAGGCTGTGATTCGGAGTGAGTTCTCGAATTCAGACTCTGCCAGATTTTGCAGGTTGGTGATACCGAGCCCACCCATTCTTGGCGGCAACTCCAGCAACCTTCTCTCCTGGTCACTTGGGCATCTCCATTTGCTATCGCCGGTATGAAGGTGTTTCTGATAGCATCTTCCAGAGGTTTTAGTAACGGCAACATCAGGAACTGTCCTCATGAGGTAGTTCCATTTATATGACACCGTACGTAAATGCTGCGTAGGCTGCTTGCGGTTCCGTTTTGGCGATCTCGCTCAGCCTCTGCAGTTCGGACTCCCAGCGCCTTTACAGCTGTTTTCACATATTCGATTCTATAATCAGCTGTTCCAATGACTGCCCCGAGGTGTCTTTCACCAGTAACGTTACTGCCCTGGAATGCTGTTTTGGCCCGATCGTATGCCTCTGGTTTTACAATCACCACAGACTTCGTGGCTTTGGGACGGTACCCTATTTTAGGGCCGTGTTCATTGACGAGGTCCCACCATTTCCTGAGGTCTGCAGACTTTCCTACCCCGGTGAGGTCATCCGCATAAGCCACCTGTTTGACGTTGGTGTTTTCATGGCGGATGATGTCCTGCAGCTTCATCATTCCCAGGGCAAACATTGCCATGGCCACTGGGTCGCCCTGGGTGGTGCCCTCTGAGGATTGTATGGCCACCGGGTCTCCAAGTCGTTGGTCAATATGACTGCTGATGAACAGTCTGGCAGGTTCCTTGTATGTATTTTCAATATATTGGGCGAATATAGGGCACTTGATTTTGATGTTGTGCAGTGCTGTTTCCCTATTGATGTTGTTGAACGCATTAGCAGCGTCCACCATCAGCACCGCCTCGCATTCTGGGTCTTCGAACATTTTCCTGACGGCGTGAATGGCAGCTTCACCCAGCCTGCTGACCCACACACTTGGGTTTCCACCGCCTTCCTCGTCGTCCTTCACCACCTCCATGACAGCCTTGCCTGATCCTCCTGAGCACCTCCCCATCCCGATGGGGCGTTTTTTATCCAGCAAGATGAACCGGCAGGCCATCAAAGGCTCGAGGTATTGGCAATTCTCTGACGCCAATGTTCTTGCTAGGGCGGCTATGGCGTCGCGAAGATCCGCAGCTGGATTACTACTACTACTACTACTGCTACTACTACTGCATACTGCTACCACCACCACCATCACTGCTACTAACACTTTTAACTACTACTACTACTACTACTACTACCACCACCACCACCACTGCTACTACTACTTTTACTCACTACTACTTTTTTTTCTTTTTTCTTTTTTTTTCCAGCAAAGGAGACAGTTCAAGGGCACAAAAAAGTAATCAGTAATAAAAAAAAGCCCGCTACTCACTGCTCTAAAAAGAATCCAAGAGATATATACTACTACTACTACTACTATTTTTGTTGTTATTATTATTATTGTCATTGCTTTTCTATTTTCATTATTTCTTCCCTCGCCGAGTGTGTTCCGGCGCACATTCCGTCGGGCACAAAGTCGGCCTGACTCAATACATACACGGAAGGAAACATCTAAACCTTATCACTACATTTTAGGAGCATTTGATTTCATATACTTTGACTTGAGTATCTTCGGAAGCGTTGAAACAAATACACAGAAGCAGAAAACGTATCTTCAGACCTCCTCACTACAGTTTTGGGGCGATACCTTTGGCAGCCTTGAAACTTATATAAACAAATAAGAAAGCGTGATATATTGTGGCCATGAAAACCTTGGCGTGTCCGTGTCCCCGAGGCAAGACGCGGAAAGTTTGGCCCCTCGCTCCCCTCGTAATGCAGGACACAGCTTGGGAAATGTTGCCTGCAGACTGACCCTTCCCTTTCCCCAGCCTCCACCTCCCTCCACCCCCGCCTAGGCACCTGTCAAAACACACACCGTTTCACACACACACACACACACACCCACACACACACCCACACACACACACACACAGATTAACCCCCTTCTCCCGTCACCTGTCAAAACACACACCTTTCACACACACACACACACACACACACACACACACACACACACACACACACACACACACACACACACACACACACTCCTTTCCCTTGACTACTTCAATCAGGCATAGTTTGACTGCGCATAAACACCACGCCACGGCCATCGTTATTTTTTTTTTGTTGTTGTTGCTGCTGCTGTTGTTATTACCTGATTATCAAATCTCTCTCTCTCTCTCTCTCTCTCTCTCTCTCTCTCTCTCTCTCTCTCTCTCTCTCTCTCTCTCTCTCTCTCTCTCTCTCTCTCTCTCTCTCTCTCTCTCTCTCTCTCTCTGGTTTTCCTTTTATTTTTTTGTTTTCTTCTTGTTTTCTTCTCTTCTCTCCTATCCCCTTCTTTTCGGTCTTCATTAGAACAACAAAACAGATTAAAGGAGACACAAATACACTTCTATCCCTTGCCAAACACGGCAACTTGTGTGTGTGTGTGTGTGTGTGTGTGTGTGTGTGTGTGTGTGTGTGTGTGTGTGTGTGTGAAAATGTGTGTTTGACAGGTGCTAGGCGTGGGTGGAGGGAGATGGAGGCTGGGGAAGGGAAGGGGTCAGTCTGCAGGCAACATTTCCCAAGCTGTGTCCTGCATTACAGGGAGCGAGGGGCCAAACTTTCCGCGTCTTGCCTCAGGGACACAGACACGCCAATTTTCATGGCCACAATATATCACGCTTTATTATTTGTTTATATAAGTTTCAAGGCTGCCAAAGGTATCGAAACTGTGTTCTGTGTAAAAATTACCAATCCCCTCACCAAATCCATAACTAAATCCTTAACCAAATGTATCACCGAATCCTTAACCAAATTCATCATCAGATCTTTAACCAAATCTTTAACCAAATCCTTAACCAAATCCTTAACCAAATCCTCAAAGATGTCATGAGTTTTAGATATGCGTTTTCTTCTTTGCATATTTATTTTTCATCGCTTCTAAAGGTAATGCCCAAAAACTGTAGAGAATTCTGAAGGTATGTTTTCCTGTGTAAATTCCTTATTGACAGATTGGGAGAAGTGTCAAGGCGTCAAGGTGTCAATTTATCCTCCAGCCTCCTCTTGACACCACCTCCTCTCCCTTACGTTTCTTTCTTCGTATACTTATGTTTCAGCGCTTCCAAAGATATTGCTCCTAGAGTGTGGTGAGAAGTCCTTAAGGTTCGTTGTCTTCTTTGTGGAGGTACATTTAAACGCCCCAAAAGTAGTGCTTCTAATATAGAAAGGCGCTCTCGAGATTCGTTTTCTTCTTGGTATATTATTTAAGTTTCAACGCTTCTAAAGGTAATAAATGTAGTGAGGAGTTCTAAAGATATATTCCCTCCTTCTACCTCTATTTCTGTTTCTCATCTTCCTTCTTTCCTTCCCTTCCCCTTTCTATCCTTTTGTGTCCTTCCTCTTCTTCTCTCTTTCCGTTTCTCATCTTTCTTCTCTCCATCCCTTCCCCCTTTCTATCCTTTTGTTCCCTCCCTTTTCTTCTCTCTTTCCGTTTCTCATCTTCCTTCTCTCCTTCCCTTCCCCCTTTCTATCTTTTGTTCCCTCCCTCTTCTTCTCTCTTTCCGTTTTTCATCTTCCTTCTTTCCTTCCCTTCCCCCTTTCTATCTTTTTTTCCCTTCCTCTTCTTCTCTCTTTCCGTTTCTCATCTTCCTTCTCTCCTTCCCTTCCCCCTTTCTATCCTTTTGTTCCCTCCTCTTCTTCTCTCTTTCGTTTTCATCTCCTTCTCTCCTTCCCTTCCCCTTTCTATCCTTTTCCCTCCTCTTCTTCTCTATTTCCGTTTTCATCCGTTTCCTTCTCCTTTAATAATAATAATAACAATAATAATAACCATAGGGAGTGTTAGCAGTCTTTGTATATGGGAGGCAGGCGAGAGGTATTGGCAAGGGAAGTTACTCGTATCTTTTCTAGCTCCTGCTCCTGCTGCTGCTCTTCCTTTCTCTACCACACATTATTTTCAGCTCCTGCCTCAGTTCCTGATTCCGCGCCTGCTCCTCCTCCTGCTTCTTTATCTATCAACGCCAAATACTACACAGGGAATGGTCGTCGTGTTTTGTGTGTGTTTTGGCAGCTTACAAACCCGTGGAGTCGGTTGGGACGAAATAATGATAGAATGAGCCGAGGTCCTTGCGAAGAGTGTCTGACGAACTAATTGAAGTTTGCAATGAGCGAGCTCGGAACCAAGTTAGCGCCAAGACTTGTTGAGAACGTAACTTGTGAAGGAGCGTCGCGTCGGCCAGTGAGGACTTGAGGAGGCTACTATTATACCGAATTTAACTTCACTAAACTGTTGATACAAATGTCACTCCTCTGGTTCATTGTATTTGTAAGAGTTTATCAAGAGACGAACAAATCACCATTCCCATTAAAAACCTCTGTCTGTCCAACCTACCCTAACTGACCTTTGTCTCCTATTGTCTAACCTAATCTAACCTAACTTAACCTCTATCTGTCCAACCTACCCTAACTAACCTTTGCCTCCTCTTGTCTATCTAACCTATCCTTGCCCTAACTAAATCCTTGCTCCTCCTATCCATAACTAAATCTATCCAATCCTAATCCTTAACCAAATTCATCATCAGATCTTTAACCAAATCTTTAACCAAATCCTTAACCAAATCTTTAACCAAATCCTCAAAGATGTCATGAGTTTTTGATATGCTTTTTCTTCTTTGCATATTTATTTTCATCGCTTCTAAGGTAATGCCCAAAAACTGTAGAGAATTCTGAAGGTATGTTTTCCTGTGTAAATTCACTTATTGACAGATTTATATACTTGTGTCTATTCCGACGTTAAAAAGATAGAGATCGCGAATTAACTCAACACTTTTTACATTCCCTCTCGACTGACTCACCCACAAACTCCTTCCCTTAGACCGTCCTTTACTCTCCTCCCTTTCATTTCCTCTCCTCTCCTTCTTTCTCCTCCTCTCCTTCTCTTTCATTTCCTCTCCTCTCCTTCTTTCTCCTCCTCTCCTTCTCTTTCTTTTCCTCTCCTTTCCTTTCATTTCTTTCCCTTTCCTCTTTTTCCCTTTCCTCCCCATACCACTCTTTCCCTCTCCTTCTCATACTTTCACTCTCTCCTTCCTTTCTTTCCTCTCCTCTCCTTCCTTTCCTTCCCTCTCCTCTCCTTCCTTTCGTTCCCTAGCCTTTCCTTCCCTTACTTTCCCTCTCCTCTCCTTCCTTTCTTTCCCTCTCCTCTCCTTCCCTTTCTTTCCCTCTCCTCTCCTTCCTTTCTTTCCCTCTCCTTCCCTTTCTTTCCCTCCCCTCTCCTTCCCTTTCTTTCCCTCTCCTCTCCTTCCCTTTCTTTCCCTCTCCTCTCCTTCCTTTCTTCCCCTCTCCTCTCCTTCCCTTTCTTTCCCTCTCCTCTCCTTCCCTTCCTTTCCCTCTCCTCTCCTTCCCTTTCTTTCCCTCTCCTCTCCTTCCCTTTCTTTCCCTCTCCTCTCCTTCCTTTCTTTCCCTCTCCTTCCCTTTCTTTCCCTCTCCTCTCCTTCCTGTCTCCTCTCCTTCCTTTCTTTCTCCTCTCCTTCCCTTTCTTTCCTCCTCTCCTTTCTTTCTCTCTCCTCTCCTTCCCTTTCTTTCCCTCTCCTCTCCTTCACTTTCTTTCCCACTCCTCACCTTCCTTTCTTTCCCTCCTCTCCTTCCCTTTCTTTCCCTCTCCTCTCCTTCCCTATCTTTCATTCTCCTCTCCTTCTTTTCTTTCCCTCCTCTCCTTCCCTTTCTTTCCCTCTCCTCTCCTTCCCATTCTTTCCCTTTCTTCTTTCCTTCCCATTCTTTCTCTCTCCTCTCCTTCCCATTCTTTCCCTCTCCTCTCCTTCCCATTCTTTCCTCTCTCTCCTTTCTTTCCTCTCCTCTCCTTTTTCTTTCCCTCTCCTCTCCTTCCTCTCTTTCCCTCTCCTTACCTTTCTTTCTCTCTCCTCTCCTTTCCATTCTTTCCCTCTCCTCTCCTTCCCTTTCTTTCCCTCTCTTTCCCTTTCTTTCCCTCTCCTCTCCTTTCCATTCTTTCCCTCTCCTCTCCTTACCATTCTTTCCCTCTCCTCACCTTCCTTTCTTTCCCTCTCCTCTCTTCCTTCTTTCCTCTCCTCTCCTTCCCTTTCTTTCCCTCTCCTCTCCTTCCCTTTCTTTCCCTTTCCTCTCCTTCCTTTCTTTCCCTCTCCTCTCCTTCCCTTTCTTTCCTCTCCTCTCCTTTCCATTCTTTCCCCTCTCTCTTCCCTTTCTTTCCCTCCTCTCCTTCCTTTCTTTCCCCTCTCTCCCTTTCTTTCCCTCTCCTCTCTTTCCCTTTCTTTCCTCTCCTCTCCTTCCTTTCTTTCCTCTCCTCTCCTTCCCTTTCTTTCCCTCTCCTCTCCTTCCCTGTCTTTCCTCTCCTCTCCTTTCCTTTCCCTCTCCTCTCATTCCCTTTCTTTCCCTCTCCTCTCCTTTCCATTCTTTCCCTCTCCTCTCCTTCCCTTTCTTTCCTCTCCTCTCCTTCCATTCTTTCCCTCTCCTCTCCTTCCCTTTCTTTCCCTCTCCTCTCCTTCCCTTTCTTTCCTCTCCTCTCTTTCCCTTTCTTTCCTCTCCTCTCCTTCCCTTTCTTTCCCTCACCTCTTCTTCCCTTTCTTTCCCTCTCCTCTCCTTCCTTTCTTTCCCTCTCCTCTCCTTCCTTTCTTTCCCTCTCCTCTCCTTCCCTTTCTTTCCCTCTCCTCTCCTTTTCTTTCCCTCTCCTATCCATCCCTTTCTTTCCCTCTCCTCTCCTTCCTTTCTTTCCCTCTCCTCTCCTTCCCTTTCTTTCCTTCTCCTTCCCTTTCTTTCCCTCTCCTTCCCTTTCTTTCCTCTCCTCTCCTTCCCTTTCTTTCCCTCTCCTCTCCTTTCTTTCCCTCTCCTTCCCTTTCTTTCCTCTCCTCTCCTTCCGTTTCTTTCCATCTACTCTCCTTCCTTTCTTTCCCTCTCCTCTCCTTCCCTTTCTTTCCCTCTCCTCCTTCCCTTTCTTTCCCTCCTCTCCTTCCTTCTTTCCCTCTCCTCTCCTTCCTTTCTTTCCCTCTCCTCTCCTTCCCTTTCTTTCCCTCTCTCTCCTTCCCTTTCCCTCTCTCCTTCCCTTTCTTTCCCTCTCTCTCCTTCCCTTTCTTTCCCTCTCCTCCTTCCCTTTCCTCTCCTCTCCTTCCCTTTCTTTCCCTCTCCTCTCCTTCCCTTTCTTTCCTCTCCTCTCCTTCCCTTTCTTTCTCTCCTCTCCTTCCCTTTCTTTCCCCTCCTCTCCCTTCCTCACCTGGTTCCCTCTTTCCCCTTTTCGACCATCTGTATTCCCACCAGCTGTAGTTCAGTCTTCAGGTGGGGCTCGCCGTCTGCGTCCCCTGCGGCCCCTCCTCCTGGTCCTGAGGGTCCCAGGCTCTCTTGGAGCTGCAGCTACTCTGTGTTCGACAGTGCCTCACTGAATCTTGAGTCTCGTCTTGCTTCCTCCTCCTTCTGCTTGCTGTTTTCCGTTTTCATGCTTTCTCTATTTCCATCTGTCTATCTATCCTTATCTATCTGACTGTCTGTGTCTGTTCGTTTGTCTGTATCTCTGAATTCTAAGTTGCCTTTCTCTTTCAGCTTTCTGTTGTAAGTACTCTCTTTCCATCTCTCTATCTATCTGGCTGTCTATCTATCTATCTATTTGTGTATGCAACTGAGATGAACACCGAAGCTACGCGCAGCTATATCGTATGCCCCTAACTTTACTTACTGATCTATCCACCTATATCTATTTATTTATCTATCTCTCGTACATCATAGCATTCAGTTTCACAATCTTCTATCCTTTCTTTCATTTTCACACACCTTCTCTCTCTATCTCTATCTATCTATCTAACTCTTTCTTCAGTCATTCAGTTTCACAATCTTCTATCCATTCTTCTATTCCTCACCACCCCTTCTCTCTCTATCTATCTGTCTAACTTTCTTCAGTCATTCATATTCACAATCTTCAATCCATTCTTCCAATTTCTCACCCCCTTCTCCTTCTATCTCTATCTATCTATCTAACTCTTTCTTCAGTCATTCACAGTCATCATCCGTCCATTCTTTCCCTCTTTCTCCTCCTCTCTCTCTATCTCTTTCCTCTATCTAACTCTTTCTTCATCCCTTCTCTTTCTTTCCTCTCCGTCCTTTCTTTCCTCTCCTTCTTTCCTCTCTCTCTGTATTAATTCTTCCAATCCTCTCCTCCTCCTCTCTCGTCTTCTCTTCCTCGTCCTTTTATCCTTCTCCTTCTCTTCACTCTTCCTCCTTCTCCTCTCCTCCTCTTCCACCTCCTCCTCCATCCCATAGCTCGTCTTCCTTCTCCTTTCCACTTTGGGTGACAATGACATGTGTGCAATGGCGCAGCCCTAACATCATCCTGCCACCTCACCTCAAAGGAGCGATGGGCCCTCCACCGTCCTTATTTAAGCACCTCAGCGCCTTCCACCCGCAGGCTTTTTATGTAATTAGAATCTCTTCTAATTCACTACAGATTTTTTCCTATATTTTGTTCTTTTTTATTTACTCCTTTTGTGGCAGTAAGCCTCTAATATTACTACTGATATCACTGTATATGTATGTATGTATAATATGTGTATGTGTGTGTGCTACTACTACTACCACCACTACTACTACTACTACTACTACTATCAATGCTATTACTACTACTAATGTATACTACTACTACTACTACTACTAATGCTACTATTACACGCATTACTACAATTATTACTGTAATCGATTTTAATTACTACAGCTACACAAGACAACAGCAATGATGATTGTTGATAAAGGCCACCACCTCTTTATTTGGAATGGTTCTTGAACGGGATAGTAGAGGAGGAGGAGGAGGAGGAGGAGGAGGAGGAGGATGAACAGAAGTAATGGAAAAGGTGAGGAGAGAAGGAGACAGAGATAAAAAAACCGAAGATAAGGAGGAGGAGGAGGAGGAATAAGAAAATAAGCACTGGAGTGGTAAACAGAAGGGTGGTTATAAGGGGGAAGTATCAGCTCATGAAAGAGGAGGAAGGAGGAACACAGGATTGCAGAATAAAAAGAAAAGGAAATGAAGAGAGAAACAGACGACGAGAAGGACAACAAACACAGGAATGAAGGAAGGAAGAATAAACAGAAAAAAAACGAAGACGGAGAGTGGACAAAAAAAAAAAAGATCGAGGAGAATAAAAGGGAAAAAGGAAAAAGCAATGAATGTTGACAGAACGAAGAGGCGAGACAGAAAGAACAGCAGGACAAGGAGGAACGGAGAAGGAACAAGAAGGGGCGAATGAAATTTGAGGAAAAGGAAGGGCAATGAGGGGCCAGGAGTGCAATGGGACAGAGAAACAGTGGAGGAAAAGGACAGTAGCAGAATACCAAAATGAATGAAAGTGGGGTATAGAAAGGCAGATGGTGTGAAGAAAAGGGTGAAATTGGATGCAATGGAGGAATCAGCAGGGGAAGATAAAATATAAATAGCAGAATAGAGCGGAAGAAAAAAGGTGGAGAATAAAAGATGAAATTGGAAGGGGATGAGGATGTAGATGGAAAGCTGCAAGGGAAGAAAAAAAAGAACAGCAGCAGCAAAATAGGAAGGAGCAGAAAAAACGTGGAGTGATGAGAGGAAGAGAGAGTGCAGGGCCAGCTGAAGCGGGTGTATGCATCAGGGAGTGACGCTTCCTACTTCACGGGAGGCGGGGGTGGGAGGGCACCACATTACACCTGTCTGCGCACCATCAGCACCTCACTAGATGGGTATATTGATATATATGCGATAATATATATTATATATATATATATATATATATATATATATATATATATATATATATATATATATACATATATATATATATGCAGAGTGTATATATATTTTTTTGTTGTTGTTACAAACAAAGGAGACAGCCTCAAGGGCACAAAAAGGAAACAATAATAATAAAAACTGCTACTCCTTTAACTGATCCTATAAAAAGAATCAAAGAGGTGGCCGAAATCAGAGGTCAATTTCGGGAGGAGAGGTGTCCTGATACCTACTCTTGAAAAAGTTCAAGTCGTAGGCAGGAGGAAATACAGATGAAGGAGGATTGTTCCAGAGTTTGCCAGCGTGAGGGATGAAAGAGTGAAGATGCTGGTTAACTCTTGCATAAGGGGTTTTGGACAGTATAGGGATGAGCATGAGTAGAAAGTCGTGTGCCTTGGGGGGGCCGCGGGAGTGGGGGGATGCAGTTAGTCCAGAGAGAGCAGTCAGCAGTGGGGAAAATAGCGATAGAAGATAGAAGAGGCAACATCGCGACAGAATTTAGAGGTGAGAGAAGACTATCAGTAGAGGAGGACGAGAGATGAAGAGGCGAAGAGCCTTAGATTCCCACTCTGTCCAGAAGAGCTGTGTGAAGTTTAGCTCCCCACACGTGAGATGCATACCCATACGAGGGGCGGACAAGGCTCCCTGTATATGGATAGCAACTGTGCAGGGGAGATAAGAACTAGTGGAGACGATACCAGAACGCCCAACCTCCGAGGAAGCTGATTTATGGAGAGATATGTAAGGAAGTTTCCAGTTGAGATTTTTGAGTTGAGGATGAATGAGGATATTTAGTGTTGAAGAGGTGACAGCTGAGTGTTGTCGAAGAATAGGGAATAGTAAGTGTTTTGGAAGATTGTATCGATTGTTGATGGGTGGATAAATTGAGTTTTAGAGGCATTGAAGGACTCAGGGTTCCTTCCTGCCCTAATCGGGAAATGATAAGCAAAGGTCTGAGTTAAGCGTTCTGCAGCTTCGAAGTCTGGGAGTCGTGTACTACCTGTTGTGATGGCCTTCTTTAGAAAGAAGTTGAATAATGGAGTGGAGTCGTCGGCGTATGAGTGGATGGCAGGACAGTTTGTTATGGAAAGAAGATCATTAATGAATAACAGGAAGAGAGTGGGTGATAGAGGATCAGGCCTAGTGCTAACTTCACTGTTGAGGTAGGTTTTGGGGAAGAACAGTTGACCGTCTACCACCGAAGAGATAGAACGGCCGGAAAGTGAAACTGGAGATAAAGGAACAGAGAGGATAGAATCCGAAGAGGGCAGTTTAGAAAGCAAATACTTGTGGCAGACTCTATCGAAGACTTTCGATATGTCTAGCGCAACTGAGAAAGTTTCACCAGAAACGGCTAGAGGATGACCAAAAGTCAGTTAAGAGCAAGAAGATCGCCAGTAGAACGCCCCTTGCGGAACCCATACTGGCGATCAGATAGAAGGTTAAAAGTGGAAAGGTGCTTTGAATCTTCCAGTTAAGATTGATTCAAAAGCTTTGAATAGACAGGAAGAAGTAAAGCTATAGGGCAGTAGTTTGAGGGATTGGAACAGTCACCCATCTAGGCACAGGCTGTACAAAGTCATACTTCCAGCAGGAAGGAAGGTACATGTTGATGAGCAGAGACGAAAGAGTTTGACCAGGCAGGAAAATATAATGTGCAATAGTTTTTATGATGGGAGAGGTACTCCATCAGGTCCATAAGCGTTCTGAGAGTTGAGGCCAGAGAGGGCATAGAAAGCACCATTCATAAAATCTTAATAACAGGCATGAAAGAGTCAGAGGGGGATGAATAGGAAGAATATGCCCAGAATCGTCCAGGGTGGTTTCTTACAGAAAGTTTGTGTGAAAGAGCTCAGTCTTAGAGATAGATGAGACGGCAGTACTCCCGTCAGGGTTAAGGATGGGAGGAAAGAGGAAGAAGTGAAACTGGTGGATATATTTTTGGCTAGGTGCCAGAAGTCACAGGAAGAATTAGAAGAAGCAAGGTGTTGGTTGACCTTTTATATTGATGAAAGAGGATTTGGTAAGTCGGATAATAGATTTGGCACAGTTCCGGGCTGAAATGTAAAGTTCATGATTAGAAGGAGTGCAAAGGCTCTGGAACCTTTTGTGACTGCCTCTATCTTTAATAGCATGAGAACAAGCATGATTAAACCAAGGCTTTTTAGCCTTATATATATATATATATATATATATATATATATATATATATATATATATATATATATATATATATATATATATATATATATATATATATATATATATATATATATATATATATATATATATATATATATATATATATATTTTTTCCCTTCCTTACCACATTCATTTTGTTCCTCCTCCTCCTCCTCCTCCTCCTCCTCCTCCTCCTCTTCCCCGCATCAACGGGCTGCCAAGGTACCCCACTGTGTAGTCTGTGAGTGATGGGTAAATCCGTGGCCTCCCTCAGGTGTTCAGGTGCGGCAGGTTACTGTCGAACAGCTCGTTAACCGCCCCGGCCAGGTAAAAGGAAAAGGGTGATGGGACAGAAAGTTGTGCAGAATAAAGTTAATGAATGAGCCTTGATGCGTTACACGTAATATATATCTATCTATCTATCTATTTCACTCACTCATTCACTCACTCACTCACGCACCCACGCACGCACGCACGCACGCTCTCTCTCTCTCTCTCTCTCTCTCTCTCTCTCTCTCTCTCTCTCTCTCTCTCTCTCTCTCTCTCTCTCTCTCTCTCTCTCTCTCTCTCTTCTGAAATTCCGTTGATGCATTGCATATTTCTTTATCTTTCATTATCTTCACCAATGGAAATAATTTGTGTAAGTTACCACCAAAACCCCCATCATCATTACCATTCATCATCATCATCATCATCATCATCATAATCAACCACAACCGCCACTTATATTTTCCTTGTCTCCACCACCTCCCTACTGCCCTTATCTTCACCATCAACCACCACCACCACGGTGTTACTCTCACGTCGCGTCGTGTGCTGGCACAGGAGCCTCTCGTCCCTCTTCTCGCTTCCCCTTTGTCTGGCGAGCTGTTTGGTGAGTGAGAATGTCGTCGAGATCAATTTACAGCCTTTTATTGATGAGGAAGTAGCAGAGGGAGAAGTGGGGAAGGTGACGGAGCAAAGGAGGAAGGATGATAAAGGAAAGAGTAGGGTAGAGAGGAAGGTGAGACGAAGAGAGAGAACGGATTGAAGATAAAGGGCATGCTATCTGAAGACCATCTATCAGCCCGGACTCTAGACTAACTCTCTAAAGAGGATCAAAATTAAGCTCCAGGGAACAGCATAAGCCAAGCAAGATGGTGCCGCTATAAGAAAATAAGAACGTAAGGAGTCTGTAAAGGCCGATAGGGTTGTACAAGACAACTCCTGACACTTGCCTGTGCTATAACGGGCTGGGGCCGACCAACAGGGCCCACAAAGATAGCCTACAGGCGCCATAGGCTGAACATAAATGAAAAAAGCTGCAGATTTTCTCCAGGTACACGCGAAGGCAATTTACTGCGCCGTCACTTGGTCGGTGGTTTCAAGGTTATTGAAGCCGTAGTCAATTCGGCAGCAGCGACTAGCGATGCAGGAACAGGGGGAGGGAAGAGGAGGAGGAAGGACGAGAGGGAGGAACAGCGTGAAACTAAGTGCGAAAATTTAAATGGCTGACTGTGAAGTCTGGAAGGTCTCATTCCCGGCCATATTCAGGTTGTTGCATACCTAACTTACTCATGCCCGACCGCTACGTCAAGCCTTCCGTTGGGCCGTCAGTCTGTCTCCCTCTGTGTGGCTCCATCTGTCTGCCTGTCTGTCTGTCTGTCTGTTTGTCTCGATCCAATATGTCGTCGTCACGACCCTAAACGCCAAAGCACATGACATCTCGCTGGTTTGGGCGGCGGAGGTTAGCCAAAGGATAATCAGGAGCCATTTTCGGTGTTGATTCCGCGTTGAGGTTATATTAGTGAAGCGTCGAGGGTTTGAAAAGAGCTGGTCCTGGGATAGAGTATGCTGGGGTGATCATAGAAGGGGTCAGGCACTTTAGGGAGGTTGGGTTAAGGGGTCAGTAAGGGAGAGCTGTGTCTCCAGGCGTTAGTGGAGTCCGAAAGGTTCACGGACTACAGACCTTTAGGAGCAAAACCTGTTATTTTTAAGATGTAGTAGAGTTATTTGGAGGTGTCAAGGGCTTCATAGAAATTCAAAGGTCTCTTGGGGAAGTTCAAGGTCTCCAGGAATATATTAAGGTGGAGAATGGAGGAGATGACAAGGTACGTACTCAGGAGGGAAGGAACAGGAAGTCCAGTATTATCAAGGCGCCAGGCATGGGAGGAGGGAAGGTTGAAGGACTGCCGGGGCGGAGGACCAGCCATGGTGAAAGGAGGGAGGGACGGCCACCTGCACTCCTTGGGAGAAACAGACCGTTCTCAATGCAGGCAGTGCAGGGCCGCGGCCTGTAATCAAGCGTCGTGGCCCTAGAAGGTAATTCATTAGACTAAGTACCTGATGACTCCCTGTGTGTGTGTGTGTGTGTGTGTGTGTGTGTGTGTGTGTGTGTGTGTGTGTGTGTGTGTGTGTGTGTGTGTGTGTGTATTTGGTGGTGAGCTCGATATTTCTCAACTATTTACTTCGTCTGCATGCATTCTGCATCAACAACAGTACCACCAATTACTCAGCGGTGTTTAATGTTGCATCTTGATCTGCGCTTCTCCGCTGAAATAAACTAGACCCTAAAACATGTAGGATGCGGCGGGTTGAGGGACGGCATGCGAGGTCAATGTTAAAAGGGAGAGAAAGGCAAAGGGAAGAGCGGAGAGATTTAAAATCAAGGGTGGGAGTGGGTTCAATGACACGAGAAAGAGTTCGTGCTGAGGCTAACATGAAGAGAGAGGGGGGTAAAGGTAGAGTAAGGGAAGCGAATGTTGTGGGATGAGGTGAAAAGAAGAAATGATTCTAAAGTTAGCATGGAGAAGGCGGAAGGCTAAGGAGGACAAGGAGAGCCCAATGATGGAATATGAAGTAAAGTAAAGAGGTAAGAGAGGTGAGAGAGAAACGTGGTGGGGCGAGGCGATGACAGTAGAGGGTGGCGACGCGGCCTCCGGTGTTGAGGACAAAAGGTGAGTGGATTGCAGCCTCGCTGGTGTGTGCATTCCCTGCGCCTGAACTAACTACCGCCGTGAATATCCGCCACACCTGAACAGGGTCAATAAATACTCGTGTGTGCTGCCGAGCTTTGCGTGACACACGACGATAGAGTTATGTTGTTATTGATATTTGTGTTGCTGCGTTCCTGCTGATCTTACTGCCGATGTTGATGACTCTACTACCCATTTTACTACTACTACTACTACTACTACTACTAGTAATAATAATAATAATGATAATAATAATAATAATAATAATAATAATAATAATAATAATAATAATAATAATAATAATAATAATAATAATAATAATAATAGTAATGATAATAATAAAAATAATAATAATAATATTTCTACTACAACTATTAAGCATCTTAAAAAAATTGCCATACTCAATTTTTTTCCTTTATCTTTATTCCCAGGATGTTGTTTTTCGTGTGCTGCTGCTACTGTTACTACACCGTGTGCGACACATCTAATACCATCATCAACGGCACCATCGCAACACAAATATGCAGCATCTCCTAGAAATGCACACCACACACGAAAAATACACACACCCCACACACCAAAAAGCACGAAAAAAAACTCCACACGAAAAATGCACATCACACACATGAAAAACACACACTGCACTCAACTAACAAGCAAGCACACACACACACACACACACACACACACACACACACACACACACACACACACACACACACACACACACACACAGAGAGAGAGAGAGAGAGAGAGAGAGAGAGAGAGAGAGAGAGAGAGAGAGAGAGAGAGAGAGAGAGTAAAGGTACTAAGGAGAGAGCACCGTAGCCCACGACTCATTCCCCCGTCCATTCCCATCCTCTCAGCTTTCCCTCTACATTTTCTTGGCTCGCCTCTCCCTTCCTCTCTCCCTCTCTCCCTCTCTCCCTCCCTCGTCCACTTCCGGAGATACTTCGCCAACTCATTCATCTCCCGGCGGGTCGTCCAGGAAGATGCACCTTCAGACTGACGAAAAATGTATGACCTCAGACGCCGACGAGGGTGTGAGAGGGGGGGTGGATGAGGGAACAAGCGAGAGTGAATTGTGGACGAGAGAGAGAGAGAGAGAGAGAGAGAGAGAGAGAGAGAGAGAGAGAGAGAGAGAGAGAGAGAGAGAGAGAGAGAGAGAGAGAGAGAGAGAGAGAGAGAGAGAGAGAGAGAGAGAGAGAGAGAGAGAGAGAGAGAGAGAGAGAGAGAGAGAGAGAGAGTGTAAAAGGACACCGGAATTGGATGAGAGTGTGGAGCCCAGGATGAAATAAAAAAACACACTTTCCAAAGGTTTGTCCCACAGGCGCGCCGGAAAAGAGAAAGTGAAGGAACGAGGAGAAAGATATGGAAAGGAGGAGACACATGCGAATTGGCTCAAACGAGGAGAAAAAAAACGACAAAGACGATACGAATAAAAAAATGAAAAGAAAATGTGAAAAAGAGGGAGACAGACACAGACAAATAGACACAAAATACAAAGAGAGAGGGAAAGACAAAGTCATGCAGGGTTGACGGAGGAAGGAAGGAGGGGGACCATTTAACAAGTGTGACAGAGGGAATTTGGGGAAAAAAGAGAAAAAAGGGGGAGAATGGAATGGGTGAGTGGAGGGTCGAGGGAAAACATTGACAACACTCCATGAGCTAAAACACCCGGTAATGGGGCCTCGTGCAGTGAAGCCTGAATTAGACTCCACAACCTCCCCATCCCTTCCCTTCCTTCCTTACACATTAGTGAGGTAGAGTGTGGGTGGTGTGTGTGTGTGTGTGTGTGTGTGTGAGAGAGAGAGAGAGAGAGAGAGAGAGAGAGAGAGAGAGAGAGATAGAGAGAGAGAGAGAGAGAGAGAGAGATTTACATAGATTTACATAGAAAATCAGACCACACAGACCCCATGGTCCAGACTTGGTGGTCTGTCCTTAAACCTAAGAAATTATACATTAATCAAATGGCTCCAAAACTTCGCATTTCAACTCTAGTTAATAGTAAGTTGAAGGAAGTGTCGGTCGAGCTTGTTTTTAAAGGAGTCAATCGTGTTACACTGAACCACTGAAGGTGGGAGCTTATTCCATTATCGCAATACAATGATGGTGAAGAAAAATTTGGTGCAGTCTGAATTTACTTGCCTTCATTTAAGTTTTGTGCCATTGTTCCTCGTTCGCAAAGTGTCATCGATCATAAACAATTTTGATTTGTCCACATTCGTGAATCTATTAAGTATTTTAAAATTTTCGGTCAGTTTTCCTCGGAGGCGACGTTTCTCAAGAGAGAACATGTTAAAGGTGGGAAACCTCTCTTCGTAGGATTTGTTGCGCAAGAAAAGGATCAATTTTGTTGCCCCACGCAGAAGACCTTCTAATTTAGCAATGTCTTTTGCATGGTGGGGAGACCAAACTGTACCGCATATTCCAAGTGGGGTCTGACTAACCGATTATAGAGCAGAAGTATTACATATTTATTTTTGAATAAAAAGTTTATTTTAATGAAGCCCAACATTATGCTCGCTTTATTTGCCGCATCGATGCATCGCTGTGAGATTTTGAGGTTTGACGCGATTTTGACACTCAGGTTCTTGACGCATTGAACGCTTTTGAGTTTGACGCCGCGCATTTCGTAATCGAACTTCTTATTTCTTATTCCAACTTGAAGGACCTGGCACTTGTCTACGTTAAAGGGCATCTCCCCTCTATCAGACCAAGCTGAAATTTTATGCAAATCCTCTTGGAGGCTTTGCCTGTCTTCGTCAGTGAGAACCGAGTTACCAATCTTTGTGTCGTCTGCAAATTTACTAATGCGATTATTGAGTCCAACATCCACATCGTTGATGTAAATAATGAAGAGCACTGGGCCAAGAGCCGAGCCCTGAGGGACGCCACTAGTGACCTGCGCCCACTTTGAGTAATTTTTTGTTTTTTTACATCAAAGGATGCGGCTCAAGGGCAACAAAAAAGAGCACAAAAAAAATCCCGCTGCTCGCCGCTCCCACAAAAGTATAAAGTAAGGAGTAGCCAAGAGAGGTCAATTTCGGGTGGAGAGGTGTCTTGATACACTCTTCATGAAAGAGGTCGAGTCAAAGGCAGGAGGAAATACAGACGAAGGAAAACTGTTCCAGAGTTTACCAATGAATGGGGATGAAAGAATGGAGATGCTGGTTAACTCTTGCATAAGGGGATTGGACAGTATAGGGATGAGCATGAGTAGAAAGTCGTGTGTAGCGAGGCCGCAGGAGGGAGGGAGGCATGCAGTTAACAAGTTCAGAAGAGCAGTCAGCATGAAAATATCGATAGAAGATAGAAGGAGAAGCAACATAGCGGCGGAATTTTAGAGGTAGAAGGCTGTCAGTAAGAGGAGGAGAGATGAAGAGACGAAGAGCCTGAGACTCCACTCTTTCCAGAAGAGCTGTGTAAGCGGAGCCCCCCCACACGTGAGATGCATACTCCATACGAGGGCGAACAAGGCCCCTATATATGGAAAGCATCTGTACGGGGGAGAAGAACTGGCGGAGACAATACAGAACGCTGAACCTCGAGGAAGCTGATTTAATAAGAGAGGAGATGTGAAGTTTCCTGATGAGATTTTGAGCTAAGGATACACCGAGGATATTTAGTGTTAAAGAAGGTGACAGCTGGGTGTTGTCGAAGAATAGGGGATAGGTGTTTGGAAGATTGTTTCGAGTTGATAGGTGGAGAAACTGGATTTTTGAGACATTGAAGGACACAAGGTTCCTTCTACCCCAGTCGTAAATGATAGCAAGGTCTGAGGTTAATTAAGTGTTCTGCAGCCTCCAGTCTGCAGCCTTGTAATTCCTGTTGAGACGATCTTCTGTTGAAAAAAGTTGAATAATACAGAGTGGAGTCATCAGCGTATGAGTGGATAGGACAGTTTGTTATGGAAAGAAGATCAATGATGAATAACAGGAAGAGAGTGGGTGATAGGACCGAGCCCAGTCGATCACCACTGTTAATAAATTTAGGGGAAGAACAGTGACCGTCTACCACAGCAGAGATATAACAGCTGGAAATTAAAGTGGAGATAAATGTACAGAGAGAGGGATAGAATCCCAAAGAGGGCAGTTTAGAAAGCAAAGACTTGTGCCAGACTCTATCGAAGCTTTCGATGTGTCTAGCGCAACTGAGAAAGTTTTACCGAAACGGCTAAGAGAGGATGTCCAAGAGTCAGTTAAGAGAGCAAGAAGATCGCCAGTAAAACGCCCCTTGCGGAACCCATACTGGCGATCAGATAGAAGGTCAGAAGTGGATAGGTGCTTTTGAATCTTCCGGTTAAGGAATGATTCAAAGGCTTTAGGTAGGCAGGAAAGTAAACCTATAGGGCGGTAGTTTGAGGGATTGGATCGGTCGCCTTTCCTAGGCATACCTCCAGCAGGAAGGAAAGGTAGATGTTGACAGGCAGAGGCGAAAGGGTTTGACCAGGCAGGGTGTCAGCACGGAGGCACAGTTCTTAAGTACTATAGG